>NC_053028.1:473562645-473675487 GCF_003073215.2 Triticum urartu
GGGTGCGCCCTAGGGGGGGCGCCCCCACCCTCGTGAGAAGGGTGTGGGCCCCCTGGTCTTCATCTTTGGCGAGGATTTTTTATTATTTACTGTAAGGTATTCCGTGGAGTTTCAGGTCATTCCGAGAACTTTTATTTTCTGCACATAAAACAACATCATGGCAATTCTGCTGAAAACAGCGTCAGTCCGGGTTAGTTCCATTCAAATCATACAAGTTAGAGTCCAAAATAAGGGCAAAAGTGTTTGTAAAAGTAGATACGTCAGAGACGTATCAACTCCCCAAGCTTAAACCCTTGCTTGTCCTCAAGCAATTCAGTTGACAAGCTGAAAGAAATAAAGAAAAACTTTTACAAACTATGTTTGGTCTTGTTGTTGTAAATATCTCAAGCTAGCATTCAAGTTTTCAGCAAAGATTATAACTAACCACATTTGCAATAATTCTCAGGTCTCATGATTACTTATATCAATAACATAATCAACTAGCAAGCCATAATAATAAATCTCGGATGACAACACTTTCTCAAAACAATCATAATATGATATAACAAGATGGTATCTCGCTAGCCCTTTCTGAGACCGCAAAACATAAATGCAGAGCACCTTTAAAGATCAAGGACTGACTAGACATTGTAATTCATGGTAAAAGAGATCCAATCATAGTCACACCCAATGTAAACTAACATCAATGAATGCAAATGACAACTGCGCTCTTTAGCTAGTGCTTTTTAATAAGAGGGTGATGACTCAACATAAAAGTAGATAGATAGGCCCTTTGCAGAGTGGAGCAGGGATTTGTAGAGGTGCCAGAGCTCAGTTTTAAAATAGAGGTGAATAATATTTTGAGCGGTATACTTTCATTGTCAACATAACAACCAAGAGATGGCGATATCTTCCATGCTACACACATTATAGGCGGTTCCCAGACAGAATGGTAAAGTTTATACTCCACCTCCACCAACAAACATCAATCCATGGCTTGCTCGAAACAATGAGTGCCTCCAACATACTTCAGGTCCCAGGGGGAGTTTTGTTTGCAATTATTTTGATTAGTTTGCATAAAGCAAGGGACTGGGCATCCCGGTGACCAGCCCTTTATCTCGTGAGTGAGGAGCTAAGTCCACTCCTCTTGAGAATAACCCGCCTAACATGGAAGATACAGACATCCCTAGTTGATATATGAGCTATTCGAGCATACAAACAGGATGATTATTTGAAGGTTTAGAGTTTGGCACATACAAATTTACTTGGAACGGCAGGTAGATACCGCATATAGGAAGGTATAGTGGACTCATGTGGAATAACTTTTGGGGTTTAAGGAGTTTGGATGCACAAGCAGTATTCCCGCTTAGTACAGGTGAAGGCTAGCAAAAGACTGGGAAGCGACCAATTAGAGAGTGACAACAGCCATGTACATGCATTAAAATTAATAAACATTGGATGCAAGCATGAGTAGGATATAATCCACCATGAACATAAATATCGTGAAGGCTATGTTGATTTGTTTCAACTACATGCGTGAACATGTGCCAAGTCAAGTCACTTAAATCATTCAGAGGAGGATACCACCCTATCATACCACATCATAACCATTTTAATAGCATGTTGGCACGCAAGGTAAACCATTATAACTCATAGCTAATCAAGCATGGCACAAGCAACTATGATCTCTAATTGTCATTGCAAACATGTTTATTCATAATAAGCTGAATCAAGAACGATGAACTTATCATATTTACAAAAACAAAAGAGGTTGAGTTCGTACCAGATTTTCTCATCTCAGTCAGTCCATCATATATCATCATAATTGCCTTTCACTTGCACGACCGAACAATGTGAATAATAATAAGAGTGCACGTGCATTGGACTAAGCTGGAATCTGCGAGCATTCAATAAACAGGAGAAGACAAGGCAATATGGGCTCTTTTGTCAGATAAACAATAATGCATATAAGAGCCACTTCAACAATTTAATCATGGTCCTCTGCTACTGACCCCCAAAGAAAAGAAATAAAACTATTTACACGGGAAAGCTCCCAACAAGCAAAAGAAGAACGGGAAATATTTTTGGGTTTTATTTTTAATTACTACTACAAGCATGGAAAGTAAATTAATTAAAATATAAAACTATTTTTTGGTTTTTCTTAAGGTTTATCAAACACACAATAAGAAAGCATAAAATAAAATAAACTAGCATGGGTGATACAATGAAAAAGTATGAGCACCGACATCTAGCAATGAGTGTGTGTGAACATAAATGTAATGTCGATGAGAAATACGTACTCCCCCAAGCTTAGGCTTTTGGCCTAAGTTGGTCTATGGCCACAGCTGGCCTGGCTGATATCCATGATAATAGTTGTTGGGGTCATACTGCGATGAGGAAGAAGAAGGCCCCGATTGCCACTGGCTGGCAATCATCTCCGGATCCCACTGATAGTTAGATTGTCATGAAGGATCAAATTGTGGTTCCGGTTCTGGCTCCTCGGATGGTGCAGGGTTCCGGTAGGCGTGGATAGCCGTCAACGAAACAAGGTACTTGCCTACAGTCAAATCAAACAAAGTAGGAGCAGGAAAGGTAATGGTCTCAGGATGATGTTTATTAAAGAACAATTGATATTTAAGCTCTCCTGCCCTATTCTTAACAATAAAATCATGTACCACCATACTTTTATAATCAAAATAAATACGAGGCAGCACTTTTTCCTCCTTCTCAGCATGCCTAATAGGAATGTTAAAATGCGTAGCTAGGCTGTAGCATAGATGCCTCCAAAGATGGGACCCTTAGTACGGTTCATACTTAACCGTCTAGCAATAATGCCGCCCATACTAAAAGTGTTATCACTGTATAAACCTTGGAGCAAAATAATAATATCAGGGATACTAAGGTTTCAACAGTTTCCGCGACCAATTAAGCAACGACTAGCAAATAATGCAAAGTAACGTAAGACAGGAAAATGTATGCTAGTGATTCGTGCATCGGAAACCTTCCTAGTTTCCCCTACAATGATAGTATTAATAAATCCCTCCACATCATCATGATGTGGTTCTTATGTCTTGCCCCCAAAAGGGACTAAACAAATCCGACAGAAATCATAAAGTGACATCTCTTTATGCTCATCATATAAATGAAACTCCACTGTCGGTGGTGAGTTCCTAGAATGAAAATGAAAGTTTTGCACAAAGGTATTTGTGAGCAAGAGATACAGATTGCATTGGTCGTGGAGGAAAGCGGTGAGGCCTGCATTATGAGCCAACTCATGAAAATCTTCATAAATCCTGGCTGCTCTCAAGAAATCCTTAGAAGGCCATTCACACGCCCGAACCTCCGCGGTGCGCGGCAAATTATACTTAGGCTTCGGTGCCTTTTCCTTCGAGCTTTGGCTCGATGAGCCCCTCAATAATCTCCTCATCATTTTCTGAAAAATTCTGAAATTTTTAGTAACTTCAAAATAAAAGTAAACCAAACTCAATAATATTGATAGCAACCACTCCTACAAGTGCCTAGGGCCTATATCATGCATCAAAACTACTTTTGACCATATAAATTTGACATGCAAGCTCAAGAACAGGGTCACCTAAGCAACACAAATTTGCAATGAATAAAGCACCAGAACAAAAACTAATTGGACCAATGGAGGAGTCACATACCAAGGAACAATCTCCCCAAGCAGTTTTGTGAGAGGTGCTTTGAGCAAGGAGATCGAAAATGGTAGCAAAACAAGCTTGGACTCGGGTTTGAGTTGGTTTTTCGTGTTTGGGGAAGGAAGATGAAGTGTGTGGCTGGAAGAATAAGTGGAGGAGGGCCACCGTGGGCCCACGAGGTAGGGCGGCGCGCCCTCCACCCTCGTGGCAAGGTGGTTGGCCCCCCTGGTGTGTTCTTTGTTACATAAATCCTCAAATATTCTAGAAAAAATCATATTTAATTTTTAGGGCATTTGGAGAACTTTTATTTTCGAGGTATTTTTATATTGCACGGATAATCAGATAACAGACAGAAAATTATTTATTTTTACTTTATTTCAACTAAATATCAGAAAGTATAGAAAGGGTACAGAGGGTTGTGCTTCTAGTTTCATCCATCTCATGCTCGTTAAAAGGAATCCACTAACAAGGTTGATCAAGTCTTGTTAACAAACCCATTCCGATTAACATGAAACCAGAGAAATTTTGAATAACACTAGGTTACCTCAATGGGGATATACACATCCCCAATGATAAGTATATCATATTTCTTCTTGACAGTAGGAAGAGGAAATTCAAAACCTCCAAATATAATCGATGGAATTTTTCCGATAGAATTGATACTATGAACTTGAGGTTGTTTCCTCGGAAAGTGTACCGTATGCTCATTACCATTGACATGAAAAGTGACATTGCCTTTTTTGCAATCAATAACATCCCCTGCAGTATTAAGAAAAGGTCTTCCAAGAATAATAGACATACAATCGTCCTCGGGAATATCAAGAATAACAAAGTCCGTTAAAATAGTAACGTTTGCAACCACAACAGGCACATCCTCACAAATACTTACAGGTATAGCAGTTGATTTATCAGCCATTTGCAAAGATATTTCAGTAGGTGTCAACTTATTCAAATCAAGTCTACGATATAAAGAGAGAGGCATAACACTAACACCGGCTCCAAGATCACATAAAGCAGTTTTAACATAGTTTCTTTTAATGGAGCATGGTATAGTAGGTACTCCTGGATCCCCAAGTTTCTTTGGTATCCACCCTTAAAAGTATAATTAGCAAGCATGGTGGAAATTTCAGCTTCCGGTATCTTTCTTTTATTTGCAATAGTATCTTTCATGTACTTAGCATAAGGATTTGTTTTAAGTATATCAGTCAATCGCATACGCAAAAATATAGGTCTAATCATTTCAGAAAAGCACTCAAAATCCTCATCATCCTTTTTCTTGGATGGTTTGGGAGGAAAAGGCATGGGTTTTTGAACCCAAGGCTCTCTTTCTTTACCATGTTTCCTAGCAACAAAGTCTTTCTTATCATAACGTTGATTCTTTGATTGTGGGTAATCAAGATCAACAACAAGTTCAATTTATACATCATTATCATTACTAGGTTGAGCATCATTATGAACATCATCATTAACATTTTCATTAGGTTCGTGTTCATTACCAGATTGAGTTTCAACATCAGAAATAGAAATATCATTTTTGATTATCAGGTGGTTTAGCAATAGGTTCACTAGAAGTTTGCATAGTTCTATCATTTTTCTTTTTCTTCTTTTTAGAAGAACTAGGTGCATCAATTTTATTTCTCTGAGAATCTTGCTCAATTCTCTTAGGGTGGCCTTCAGGATACAAAGGTTCCTGAGTCATTCTACCAGTTCTAGTAGCCACTTTAACAACATAATTATTTTTCTTACTATTCATCTTGTTGAGCAATTCTTTTTGAGCTTTAAGTACTTGTTCTACTTGAGTGGTAACCATAGAAGCATGTTTGCTAACAAGTTTAAGTTCACCTCTAATATTAGCCATATAATCACCCAAGTATTTAATCATATTAGCTTCTTGTTTTAATTGTCTACCAAAATAAGCATTGAAGTCTTCTTGCTTAAACATAAAATTATCAAACTCATCCAAGCATTGACTAGCAATTTTAGTAGGAGGGGTTTCAACTTTATCATATCTATAGAGAGAATTTACCTTTACTACCCGTGTCGGGTTATCGAGGTCTGGAGGTTCTTCAATAAATAAAGGATTAAGATCATATGTTTCTTCGACAGGTGGTAAATTAAGACCATGTATTTATTCAATAGGAGGTAAATTCTTAACATCTTCAGCTTTAATACCTTTTTCTTTCATAGATTTCTTTGCCTCTTGCATATCTTCGGGACTGAGAAATAGAACACCTCTCTTCTTCGGAGTTGGTTTAGGAATAGGATCATTAATTGGAGCAGGAGCTGGCTTAGGAGCTGGCTCAGGAGGTGGCCAATTATTTTCATTTGTCAACATATTATTCAATAAGATTTCAGCTTCATCCGGTGTTCTTTCCCTGAAAAGAGAACCAACACAACTATCCAGATAATCTCTGGAAGCATCGGTTAGTCCATTATAAAAGATATCAAGTATTTCATTTTTCTTAAGAGGATGATCAGGCAAAGCATTAAGTAACTTGAGAAGCCTCCCCCCAAGCTTGTGGGAGACTCTCTTCTTTAATTTGCACAAAGTTGTATATTTCCTTAAAGCAGCTTGTTTCTTATGTGCAGGGAAATATTTAGCAGAGAAGTAATAAATCACATCCTGGGGACTACGCACACAACCAGGAGCAAGAGAATTAAACCATATCTTAGCATCACCCTTTAATGAGAACGGAAATATTTTAAGGATATAAAAGTAGCGAGATCTCTCATCATTAGTGAACAGGGTGGCTATATCATTTAATTTAGTAAGATGTGCTACAACAGTTTCAGATTCATAGCCATGAAAAGGATTAGATTCAACCAAAGTAATTATATCAGGATCAATAGAGAATTCATAATCCTTATCAGCAATACATGTAGGTGAAGTAGCAAAAGCAGGGTCAGGTCTCATCCTAGCATTTGGAGATTGCTTATTCCATTTAGCTAATAACCTTTTGAGTTCATATCTATCTTTGCAGGCTAAAATAGCTAAAGAAGCATCTTGATCAAATAAATAACCCTCAGGAATAACAAGTGATTCTTCATCATCACTTTCATCTTCATAATCAAATTCAATATTTTCAATCTCTCTGGCCCTAGCAAGTCGTTCCTCTAGAAAATCACTAAGTGGCATAGTAGTATCAGGCATAGAGATAGTTTCATCATAAGTATCATGCATAGCAGAAGTAGCATCATCAATAACATGCGACATATCAGAATGAATAGCAGAAGCAGGTGTAGGTGTCGCAAGCTTACTCATAACAGAAGGTGAATCAAGTGCAGAGCTAGATGGCAGTTCCTTAACTCCCCTCATAGTTGAGGGATAGATCTTGGTTTTTGGATCTCACAAGTTCTTCATAGTGTCCACCAGATATAAATCCCAAGTGACTCAAAGAATAGATCTATGCTCCCCGGCAACGGCGCCCGAAATTAGTCTTGATAACCCACAAGTATAGGGGATCGCAACAACTTTCGAGGGTAGAGTATTCGACCCAAATTTATTGATTCGACAAAAGGGGGCCAAAGAATATTCTCAAGTATTAGCAGCTGAGTTGTCAATTCAACCACACCTGGAAACTTAGTATCAGCAGCAAAGTGTTTAGTAGCAAAGTAATATGATAGTGATGGTAACGGTAACAAAAGAGTAATGAAAGCAAAGTAATGTTTTTGTTGTTTTGTAGTGATTGTAACAATAGCAACGGGGAAGTAAATAAGCGTAAACCAGTAGATGGAAAGCTCGTGGGCATCGGATCAATGGTGGATAATTATGCTGGATACGGTTCATCATGTAACAGTCATAACATAGGGTGACACAGAACTAGCTCCAATTCGTCAATGTAATGTAGGCATGTATTCCGAATATAGTCATACGTGCTTATGTAAAAGAACTTGCATGACATCTTTTGTCCTACCCTCCCGTGGCAGCGGGGTCCTAATGGAAACTAAGGGATATTAAGGCCTCCTTTTAATAGAGAACCAGACCAAAGCATTAGCACATAGTGAATAAAATGAACTCCTCAAACTACGGTCATCACCGGTAAGTATCCCGATTATTGTCACTTCGGGGTTAACGGATCATAACACATAATAGGTGACTATAGACTTGCAAGATAGGATCTAGAACTCTCATATATTGATGAAAACATAATAGGTTCAGATCTGAAATCATGGCACTCGGGCCCTAGTGACAAGCATTAAGCATAGCAAAGTCATAGCAACATCAATCTCAGAACATAGTGGATACTAGGGATCAAACCCTAACAAAACTAACTCGATTACATGGTGAATCTCATCCAACCCATCACCGTCCAGCAAACCTACGATGGAATTACTCACGCACGGTGGTGAGCATCATGAAATTGGTGATGGAGGATGGTTGATGATGACGACGGTGACGAATCCCCCTCTCTGGAGCCCCGAACGGAGTCCAGATCAGCCCTCCCGAGAGGTTTTAGGGCTTGGCGGCGGCTCCGTATCGTAAAACGCGATGATTTCTTCTCTCCTATTTTTTCTCCCCGAAAGCAGTTATATAGAGTTGGAGTTGAAGTCGGGGAGTTTCCAGGGGGCCACGAGGTAGGGGGGGTGCGCCCTAGGGGGGGCGCCCGCCACCCTCGTGAGAAGGGTGTGGGCCCCCTGGTCTTCATCTTTGGCGATGATTATTTATTATTTATTGTAAGGTATTCCGTGGAGTTTCAGGTCATTCCGAGAACTTTTGTTTTCTGCACATAAAACAACATCATGGCAATTCTGCTGAAAACAACGTCAGTCCATGTTAGTTCCATTCAAATCATACAAGTTAGAGTCCAATACAAGGGCAAAAGTGTTTGGAAAAGTAGATACGACAGAGACGTATCAGACGCCTTTGCCGGGGATGCCCCTCGGGGCGCGTGGTCGACGAAGGCGGCGTGTTGGGGGTAGCCCTCAGTGGCTCCTCCTGCTGTTGTCCCCCTCCTGCGATCACGGCAAGGCCAGTACCAAGAATCATACCCACGACACACGTTAACGAGGGGCGGGTGATGAGCTTACACTGGGGGTTGTGCCGGGGTTGCTGTCCGGGCTTCTCACCACCACCAGTGGCGCCTTAGAGGTGCCCGCCCGCCGAAGACCTGGCCCTCTTCACCCTCTGGGCCAGTGTCTCCGTATCCCTGCCAAGATGAAGACAAGTCAAGAAAAGAGATACGACCCGGAGGGACGGAGATGACAAGAGTTGAAGCACTTACTCGTCCTTCGTTTCTTCTTCCGCTGCCTTCCTCTTCCTCCTCGGGCTGAGAGACCCGAGGTCGAAGAAGACCTCTGTGTCATCACCTGCAGGAGGAGGGGAAGCAGGTGGAGTTGGGGAACGCTTAGACGAAGAAGAAGTAGATGCTTTCTTCTTTGCCACTGCGGCCTTCACAAATTTCTTCGCCGCCGCGGCCCTCGTTTGGCGCGCGGACGTCTCCTGGGCTTGCCGAGGTTGCACGGCCCTACTGGGCCGAACCGGCTCGCCGGAGCTGGCCCGCCGCAGGTCTCGCCCTTTTTACCCGCGGCTGGGGGCTCGACAGCTTCAGCCTCCTCCCCGATGGCTCGTTGTCGTCGTCTCCAATAAGAGAAGCCTCGGTGCCGGCGCTGCTGGCCTCCCCAGCGGACTCCGCCCACTGGGCAAGCTCCTTCTCCTCTGCGCCTGCCGCGTCTTTGTCCTCCACGCCGCCGGCGCTGCCGGCCTCCTTGGCGAGCTCCGCCTCCGCCGCCCTGGCGGCGATGTAGTCCAGCTCTGCTTGGGTGGTGTCCTGGACGAGCCGCGGCTCCTCGCGGATGTACTTCTCCTCCAGAGTGTCAAAAAACTTATGCACTTGATCCTCCGGTGGCTCGGACCAATTCGGGATGAGGCCGTGCACGTTGAACTCTGGCATCATGGCAATGATGTCGCTTCGGCATGAGTTATTGCTCAGCGGGACCACCCCCGCCGGCAACCCAAACAAGGGCCCCTTGGCGACCTTGCCGGCCTTCGCGGCCTTGCCGGACCTCTCGGCCTTGCCGTCGCAGTCCACATCGAGCTGGAAGAGCCGCTGACAGAAGTGAGCATGCACCAACACGGTGAAGTTGTGGTCGAGGCCAGGGCGGAGTCACATGATGTCCGCCGCGTTCGTGAAGAGCCAGGCCGGCCTCCCCTTGTTATGCAGCAGAGCGATTCGGCGGCGGATGAAATCCGCCCCAATCATCTCGAGGGTGAGCCCTGCCTCGGTGAGGCGAAGAATTCTGGTGGTGGCAACCGTGAGCTTTGCATCGTCGGCGTCGACACTGCTCCAGTTGTTTCCTCGAACCGGTGGCGCCTGGCGAACCCGGCAGAATTCTTGTGGATCCTCCTCTTCAATCCAGCACCACCGGCCCCACCACTCCTCCCACCTCTCCTTCTGAGCGCCCTCCGGGTATGTCCCCTTGGACCTCGGGATCCAGGTGACACAACCGGAGATGGCGCCTCCCTGCTGGATCCGAGGGAAGAAGTAGTGGCGGAAGAGCGCCGTGTTGGGATGCACTCCAGCGAAGCCCTCGCAGAGATGGGCGAAAAGATCCATGCACGTCATGGCATTTGGGGTGAAATCCAGGAGGTGGAAGCCGAAGGTATGCATGATGTCATTGAAGAAATCGGAGAAGGGGGGCAAAGGCCGCAGGAGAAGTAATCGACGAAGAACGGGTACCGATTCGTGGCGGCTTTGCCGCAGTTGGCGGGGATGACGCGTGTGGCAGGATGCCCTGTCGTTTCTCCCCCCGTCTTGACCCCCCACAGCGGCCTGAAGTTGTCCCGGAGGTGGGCCGCGTCGACCGTCGAGGGAAAGTAGGCGAGCTCCGTCCGCTGCGCCGCCAACTCATTCTCCGGCGGCTCCGCCCATCCGGCGTTCTTGGCCGCTCCCTTGCCCTTGCTAGTCTTGGGTGCCATGGCGGCTGCGAAAGGTGGAAAGGAAAGGGCAGCGAAAACACAGCGGCGGGAAGCAAGAGCAGGGGCTTGAGGAGGAAGGAGGAAGGAACGACGGCTCTGAGATTGGAGAAGAAACAGGGGGTAAATGAGCGGGCCGCCTCTTTACCACGATGTGACGCATGCGTGCGGAAACTGCCCCACGCATGACCCCCACGTCACGCACGACCCTCCATGTCGCGCGTTCAACGCAGGTCGTGGGGAAGCGCAGCGGGCGAGGAGTTACTGCGGTAAAATCCGCCCCACCTGCCCGCGCATCGTTCTGGGCCTGGCCCAACAATGCGGCACGCTTATGTGTGGCCCAGGCCCGGGGGCTCCTGTCGGTGTACAAAAGTAGGGGCTCTTCTTTTGACCCCTTTACTTGTGCAGGGGCAGTCAGAGCCGCGCGCCACAGCCACACTTAGCAGGGCAGAGGAGGGAAGCCAGAGAGAAGCTGAGTATGAAGCAACCAAGGCAACGCCAAGACCAGAAACGCAGGAGAGCAAGAGGGCGAGGTGGACTCCCTCGGCAAGAGCCTTACCGAGGCAGCCTCCGCAGATGCCAGCGGAGTGAGCCACCCTTGAGCCCGCAGGCTCCAACCCAACCAACTACGTTAGAACCAGGGCTCGGGAGGCGCCTCTGTGGTGGCATGCAAATCTTCGTCAAGATCATCAACATGTTAGATCAGATGAGGACCAGAAGACGGCGACCCTCGGTGGTATCCTAGCCGAGGAAATCCACAAGACCCCTGGCAAGACCCTTGCTGGGGACAACTACAACGCCACGACAAGGCCCTTGTCGGCCCCCTGGCAAGACCCTTGCCGAGAGCATCAGTAGGGCCACTGACAGGCCCGCGCCAGCCAAGATTCCACCACCGTCCCCAAGCAGCTGCTAGCTCAACCAGCTGGGCAGGCACCTGCGTGGTGACGGGCAGCCTCTACACCGACTCAGCAGGCACCTGCGTGGTGGCATGCGACCCTTCATGAAGGCTCCGCTACCGTGCCAGCCCAGCAGCCAGCCAACATGACGCCATGATGCCTCATCAGCTTGGACATGTGTCGAGGCCAGGCGAGGCGGCGACAGCTGGGACGTGCTTCCCTGGCGTCCCTGAGAAAGCAAGGAGGGCACGTCGGTAGCGCATTAAATGCGTTTATCCAATGGTCTCAGAGGATAGACTCATCCACGGTAGACCTTTCCACCTCCTGTGTGCCACTGTGGCAACCCCTTTTTCTATAAAAGGAGGCCCGAGGTGACCAGGAGGGGGATTCGGCTCTTTTGGGCAAAGTTGCACCTTGTAGCTAGTTCCAGAACACAAGAACACCCAAATACATCCACCAAAGCAGGACTAGGGTATTACGCATCTTCGCGGCCCGAACCTGGGTAAACGATCCGTGTGCTCCCTATCAGACCCGCTCTTCGCACAACCTCGCGCCCGCCAACTGTAGAAGGGATCCCAGTGACCCCATAGGTGTCGTTTCCACTGACATAGTGAAAATGATACCAACAGAAAGATCTCGACAAGACAAAGAAGTGAGCGTTGGTTTCACCTAAATAGGAGTTATAGTTGCGGAGTTATGAGGTGATGAAGACCAGGGACCAATATGTAAAAAGATCCTCACAAACAGGTCCCTGGCGGCTGAAAATAGAAAGCGCCTTCGGGCAGATTACATTTACTAAATAGGAAAACATATTTTCAGCCGCAATAGGAACAGAATATGCCTTCTGACTTCGAAAACGTATTCCAGCAAAACCGTCTCCACTTAATGTACCTAGGCCCGGTCTGGAGAGGCTTACAGGGGGGACCCACAGGTAGGGGGAGAGGGCACGGGCGCTCGTCTCCTTCCTCCCATGCCCGTGCCTCATGTGAGGCAGAGCGGCGACGGGGGAGGGAAATGGCCAAGGGGTCGGCCAGCTCCGGTGATCCCCGACCCGGCCGAGGGTACCGGTGGGACCGCGGGGCCGCGCCGCACCCGTTCAGAGGGATGGAGGCCGCCGGGAAGGAGTGGAGGACACCGGGGTGGAAGGGAACTGAGAGGAGGTAGAGGCGACCAGTTGTGGTGGTTGCCGGTAAGGCGGGCACTCCGGCGAGGGGGCAAAGGTGTGGGGCGACTCGTGGGAGGAGGGGGACTCGGTGAACATGGAGGGGAGACGAGGGGAGGCCTGAGGTGGCCGGACTCAGGCCGAGGCCGAGGCGGCCATGCGAACCAAGGCAAGATGAGGCCGTTCCGGTGGACTAGAGAGGGGGGAGGGATGAGTGAGGTGCGGAGGACCTCAGGGGAGCTTAAATAGGCGCGGGGGAGAGCTCTAGAGCATCACGGGCGAGCTCACGCCAAGCTCTAATGGAGGACAGTGGCTGGGCGCGACATGGGCATGGAGCTAGCGGCGCATTTATGGCGAACCAGGACGAGGCAGAGGCACAGGGCGACGCAGGAGCTCACGGGGCATCTACTAGACATGAATGGAGGTCGAGCCGTCCTTAGTGCCCTTAGGTGCAATGAAAGAAGAAAAGATCCTAGGGGCAAATAAGAGATTTGCAGATGGCCCCAAAGCAAACCAACAACCAAGTGTTTGTGCTGTGCAGTGGGGACATCAGCTTGGGAACAAAGGAAAGGATTTGTCTGGTGATGATCACATACTAAGATGATGTTGATCATCAAAAATAAGCTTAAGAGGAGTTTAGATGGTACTTGCTGTAGAAAGTGTCATAATGGCCATATTAAGAGATGATGAAGGGGCACTCACATAGTTGATTGGATTGAGCTGAAAATGGTCATGGCTCCATGATTTAGGAATATGAGGATGCCCAAAAAGTTTCAGGCCATTTGGAAATACCAAAGTGACACTTGCTTCACAAAGCTACTCTCTGGACAAAAACTTGGAAAAATTGCACAGGGAAAATGGATTAAGAAATTGAGCCAAAACTTGGTGGATAGAGTTGATATGGATAGGAGAATGTCCTGGTAAATTTTCAGCTTAATTGTAGCAATATAAAATATGGTTGCTTCACAAACTGAAAATCTGACCAGAGACTAAGATTTTATGCGTAGCTCACATAGAGTGAGGACATGATCTCAAATTTGGTGGAGAGTCATTATTTTATCATATCAAGGACCTTGCAAAGTTTAAACTCATTTGGATATTCCTAGCTAGTACTTCCATCACAAAGGCTTCCCTCAGCAAGGAACTTTGAAAAATTTCTCAAGAATATTTACTAGGAAAATTGAGTTTAATTTTAGCATGGGGCAATGATATGGACATGAAAAGGTGTCCAAAAAGTTTGGGATCAATCAAGCAAAGATACATAGCACTTCCTACACAAAGTGCCATTTAGGGCAGAATAGGAAAATAATTATTGCAGGATGATTTTTGAACATGCCAATGAAATATTTTTCCATATTTGAGCAATATAGGACCCAAATAATTTATGATAATTATTTGGGGATTTATGGAGTGAGAGAAAGATAGGTTGCTTCACAACCTAGGGTTTAAAGGGTTATTCCTTTAATAGAAAAGGAATATTCCCAAGAAAAAAAGAATATTGGAATTTGGGCTAGGATGAAAATGACATGATCTGGGATGATGATGAGGATGACAAGCCACTATAAAACCTAGGAAGGCATGATCTTCCCAAGTTTAAGAACCACATAGCCATGGAAAAGCAAATCAAATCAAGAAATCCAAGGAAATCATCAGAAAAAGAAAAGGGCAAAAACCAGGATGTTACACTTTGCTCGTTTGCTTGATTTTAATTGCCTTCATGTGAACACTCAAAAACACAAAGTAAAAGTAAAAACATATGGATCGTCATCCACTTGCTAATCTTTTCAAAAGATCTAAATATATTGAACCAATTGCTAGTGAGTTGAGTGCACTTGATTATCTCTGTGAATTTTTGCTTGGAAATCATGAATCTGAAAATTGTGATGAAGTGTTGAAATAAGAAATTTGTAAAGTGATTCATGATAGCTCCTTGAATGAAAACATGATTGCAATGATGTCAATATAAATTATATTAATGCCAATTATGTTAATGATATGCAAAACTACAAGGGGATGATGAATCTTTTATGTCCACTACTTATTGTAATGATCATGGTTGGGGTGATAATGCTTCTTATGATCTTGAAAATTTATTCAAGCCTCACGATGAATATGATATTGATGTTTGCAATAATATTGAAAGTGTGTTTGGAAGAGTGTCAACTTTAGGTAAAAAGAATCCCACATATTCAGAGAGTGCTTAATTTTATGATTTTTTTTTATAAAAGTGGGTTTGGAGAGGTCATGACTTTAGTTAATGTTAATCCCACTGTCTTGGAAGATTATAAGACTTTTATGCATGTGGATCATGAAGAGAATATTTAATGTGATAGCTATATTGTTGAATTTGATTATGATCCTACATCTAACCTATTATTTTTTGAGAAAAAGGCAAAGGACCTTTGTGTTTCATTTCATTGAAAAGATGAGAAGATACAATCCTCCTAGGAGGTGAGGGTTACATGGGTTAGCACCCTATCAGTGAACATCCTAGTTAGTGCAGAGGACTACCCTGAGGCCCATTGCGCCGGCTTGTGCCCAACATTTGGCTTCGGCCTTAATCCTATCTACGAGTGTGTGAA
Organism: Triticum urartu; assembly: GCF_003073215.2. Lineage (NCBI taxonomy): Eukaryota > Viridiplantae > Streptophyta > Magnoliopsida > Poales > Poaceae > Triticum > Triticum urartu. The sequence goes on from NC_053028.1 coordinate 473,577,837, forward strand.
TCGTGGGGCGCGCGTTCTCGAAGACGCACTCATTCCGCTGCTTCTAGATCATCCAAGGAACTAGCATGGCGATGGATTGCATGCCTTTCCGTAGCACATGTGGGGTCTACCCTTTTGTTCGCTGCCACCAGTCCGTAAGGGTGGGCTCGTTGTTCGGCGGCTGTGAAGGTATCCTCGCCCAGCCAGGACGCCGTGCCAGGTTTGCCGCGGAAACGGGCATTCTAGGAGCAGGTGCCGCATTGACTCTGGGCCTGATCGCAAAGGAGGCATCGTGGGTGGTGTTGTAGGCCACGACGGGCGAGTCTTTCCGCCGTCCAACACCGGTCCTGGCTGGCTACCCAATGAAAGAAACGGCCGTGGCGCGGTGCCCAGCTCTTCCAGGTAAGCTTCCAAGAGGGGCATTTCATGAACCCGTGGAAGGTTGCAGCATAGCAGGACTGTGCCGGGTAGGTGCCACTAGCCGTCCATCTCCATAGCATTCGGCCATGCATGCGTGATAGGCTGATGTGCTGCACGGCTTGCCAAAGCATCAGGTATTGGCCAATCTCATGAATCCCGAGCACTCCTTATATGTCATGAGCCCAAGCGTTGCCCCTAAGGCCTGTGACCACCGTTCTTGATTTGCGTCGCCGTTTGGGTATGCACTGGTAGAGTGCCGGTGCGAATTCACGCACAGACTGACTGTTGAGCCATCGGTCATCCCAAAATAGTGTCATCAATCCATCGCCAAGCGCCATGGTCGTCGATGCAAAGAACAATGCGCGCTCCTCGCGGGAAAACTAGAGGTCAAGCCCTTGCCATGCGCGGTCGTCGTTCGTGTGCGAGAACCACAGCCAACGTAGGTGCAACACGAGGCCAGCGTGCTCCAGGTCCTGGACCCCCAGCCCGTCGTACTCAAGCGGACGGCACACACGGCGCAAGTTGACGTGACAGTGTCCGCCGTTAGCAGCAGCGCGCCCAGCCCACAAGAAGCCGCGCTGGATCTTTTAGAGCTGCCTCCGGGTCTTCTTGGGTGGCGCAAACGTGAGCAGTTGATGTATCGGGATCGCGACGAGCACCGATTTAACCAAAGCCAGCCGCCCGGTTTTGTTCATGAGCCATGCTTTCCATGTGGGGAGCCGGGCGGCTGATAATCCCCAAGTGCAGGGAATCATCGTAGTAATTCCCAATGGTGGAAGTGATAAGTATGGAGTGTCGAACCCACAAGGAGCTAAAGGTAAGATCAATATTCTCTCAAGCCCTATCTGCCACTGATACGACTCTATGTACACCGAACGTTTGCTTCCAACTAGAAACGAGAAATAAAACTACGTTGTGGGTATGAAGAGGATAATGCATGATATCGGAGAGCTAAAACATAAAAGTAGGTGATGTTATCATAAATTTAGAATATATTACTAAATATTATAAATAGCGAGTGTGGAATAATGATGGGTCGGTGTGCGGAATTGTCTTAGGCAATTGTTAACAAGACCGATAGTCGTCATTGCAATTTCATATGAGGGAGAGGCATAAGCTAACATACTTTCTCTTCTTGGATCATATGCACTTATGATTGGAACTCTAGCAAGAACCCGCAACTACTAAAGATCATTAAGGTAAAACCCAACCATGGCATTAAAGCATCAAGTCCCCTTTATCCCATACGCAACAACCCCCTTACTCGGGTTTATGCTTCTGTCACTCAAGCAACCCACTATAAGTGAATCATGAATGTATTGCAACACCCTACGGTGGGAATCCCTCACGCTTGCGCGAGACGGAGGGCACAATAGGACAGCACCAAAATAAAACATACAACCCGTACCAATCTAGATCATCAATCAACCCATAGACAAAGGAAATCTACTCAAAACATCATAGGATGGCAACACATCATTGGATCATAATATGTGGCATAAAGCACCATGTTCAAGTAGGGATTACAGCGGGGTGCGGGAGAGTGGACCGCGTAAAAGAGATGAGGATGGTGATGATGATGGCGATGTTGATGAAGACGATCACCGCGACGATGATTCCCCTCCCGATGGCACTCTGGTGCCACCGAGAGAAAGGAGGAGAGGTTCTCCCCCTTGTGCTTCCTCCTCCATGGCCTCCCCCCTGGATGGGGAGAGGTTCTCCATCTGGTCCTTGGCCTTCATGATGGCAATGGCCCCTCCGGGATCCTCCTCCATGGCCTCCGGTGATGATGGCCCCCTCCGGCAGGGTGCCGGAGAGGGCCTAGATTGATTTCTTGTGGCTACAGAGGCTTGCGGCGGCAAAACTTCCGATCTAGGTTATTTTCTGGAAGTTTGGGCATTTATAGGAGAGGTTGTGTCAAAACAAGTTAGGGGGGCCCATGGGAAGTCCACAAGGCACAGGGGCGCGCCTAGGGGGGTGGGCGCGCCCCCACCCTCATGGGCCCCACAGGACTACCCTCCGGTAGATTTTTGTTCCAGTATTTTTTATATTTTCCAAAAAAATTCTACGTTAATTTTCATCGCATTCCGAGAACTTTTATTTCTACACAAAAACAACACCACGGTAGTTCTGCTGAAAACAGCGCCAGTCCGGGTTAGTTCTAATCAAATCATACCAAAATCATATAAAACCATTGTAAACATGGCATGAATACTTCATAAATTATAGATACGCTGGAGACGTATCAGCGGCCACCGAGTCGACGAGGGGTTGTAGTTGGGCGGCAGAGGGGCGGCGTAGCGTGAGCGGGATGCCGAGATAAGTAATGGGCAGCTTCGCTTTCGTGCATCCCACCTGAGCAATTGTAGCATCTGCCTCGGGGTCACCACTAAGGGTAGTAGCAGAGCTCTTGGCATAGTTCACGCGGAGGCCGCTTGCTTCACTAAACAGGGTCAGGACCCCACGGACGGCCTCCACGTCACCTTGCATGGTATGGCAGAAGAGCATCATGTCATCGGCATACAGAGATATGGCCAGTATGTCTCGTCGGGGGTGCAACCGCTACAAGATGCCGGCGTCGTGGGCGTGGCTGATCAGGCACCCAAGGATGCCCACGGCGAGCACGAAGAGCTGCGGTGATACGTGGTCTCCCTGACGCAGCCCACAGCGGTGCGAAATTGGTGGTCCCAGCTCACCATTGATCATGATCCGAGTGCTCGACGATGATATCAAGATCGCAAGCCACTCCCTGAAGCGAGGTCTGAATCCGTACTGGCCAAGAGCCTCAAAGAGGAAGGGCCAAGACAGGGAGTCGAAGGCTCGCGTTAGGTCTAGCTTGAGCATCACTCTCGGAGCTCCTAGTTGGTGCAACAGCCTCATCGATTGCTTGATGAGGAAAAAGTTGTCGTGCAGGCTCCGTCCCGGGATGAAAGCTTTTTGGTTGCGGCTAACTATATCTCCCAATCTGGGCGCGAGGCGGAGCGATAGCACCTTCGCGAAGATCTTCGCCATGAGGTTAATGAGGAATATCGGTCAGTAGTCACGGACCTGGCAGGCGTCTGCATGCTTCGGGAGCAATGTCAAGAGGGCCTGGTTGAGCTTGCTGAAGCCGCGACCGCGCAGCTCAAAAAGCTGCTGGAAGACGTCGATGAAGTCTTGTTTAACAATGCTCCAACAGGCCCACAGGAATTCCGCGGTAAAACCATCTTGTCCCGGTGCTTTACGGGCCGGGAGGTGCTTGACGGCATCCCAAATCTCCTCCGAGCTAAATGGTGCCTCGAGGTCGGTCAGGTCATGCGGCTCGATGAGCCGCGATAGGTCCAGTGTGTGGTTGCGGGCAACGAAGGAGCCAAGGTGCTTGTCAAAGTGCGTGAAGGCTGCTTGGGCCATTCCCTCCTGGTCAGTGATCACGTGTCCTTCGACCACGAGGCTGAATATGTGGTTCTTCTGTCGGCGGAATGAGCATTGCCGGTGGAAGAAGGTCATGTTAGCATCGCCGTCCTTGAGCGTGGTGACCCACGCTCGCTGCCTCGCGATCGTGCGCTCGAGATAAGCCAGCCCCAAGTATGAGATCTTGAGCTGTTTTCGCAGCCAATCCTCCGGAGGGGAGAGCGCGTGGTCTTCCTGGGCTTTGTTAAAACGTGATATGAGCACGCGGGAGATGGCCATCTTGTCACGTATGCTCCCCTTGGACTTGGCGCTCCAACTCGTGAGTCGGCGGGCAGTGCTCTAGAGGCGCAGCATGAGACGTCGGAAAGGGTCCGGGTCGTGCACCGATCCCCAAGCCACGGCAACCGTGTCGTTGAATCCGTCTAGCCGCATCCAAAAGTCCTCAAAATGGAACCTCCGATGCGCCACATGCATGGGCGCGCAGTCGAGGAGGAGCGAGCAATGGTCGTACACAATGGAAGTGAGGCATCTCAAGTGGCAGTCCCTGTGCGTGTCCTCCCATTCCACGGTGCAAAACACACGGTCCTTGTGCACCAGGGTGGGCGGAGTTTGCTCGTTGGACCACGTGAATCTTCTTCCATTGAGGTATACCTCCTTGAGCGTGAGGTCATTGATGAGGCGGCGGAACCTTCCCATCGTGCGGCGATTCAAGTTGTCGGTGTTCTTATTATAAGAGAGGAAAATGTGGTTGTAGAAATCTCCATGTTACTAAATTACCTATCTTCATGTTAAGATTGCTATTGTTTCCTTCTTCTTCCTTGCTTCTAGATATTAATTGTCTTGATAATTTGGTTTCATATAAAATGTTTGTGCATAGGAAGTATGTTATACTTAAATGTACTTGTCACATGTTTTATGATGCTCTCTCAATGCTTCAATTCTTATCTTTCATGTGAGCATCGATAAAATCTCAAGCCTATCTTAATGGCGACAAAGAAAGAGCTTGTTGGGAGACAACCCAATAGTTTATGTTTTTGAGTGTTCATACAATTATGCTACTGTTATGATTGTGTTTTTGTGTTTTAATTAGTGTTCGTGCCAAGTAAAGACTTTGGGATGATTTGGTTGATAGTTGATTTGATTCTGTGAAAAAACAGAAACTTTTGCGCCCAGTAGCAGAATTGTTTAAATTCACTAGAATGAGATAAAATTCTGAATTGTTTATACATGATTAATATACAAATTTCCCACATTGTCCTATTATTTCAGAAGTTTTGGAGTTACAGAAGTATTGCATTTGTTCAGATCATTACAAATTGTTTTGTTTTCGACAGTTTCTATTTTCGTTGCATAGTTTGCTTGTTTTATTGAATCTATGTATTGTATCGGGGGGTATAAGTCATGAAAAAATTAGAATATAGTTCGTATTATGCAATAATAAAATATGAATGGGTTGTTAGGACCGAGAGTATATCAACCAGAGGGGGGTGAATGGGAGATTCAAAAATTCTTGCGAATGTTTTGAGCTAATCCCAAACACAATAGCGGAAATAAGGTTCGATAGAAATGAACTTAAGCAAGCATGCTATTGAGGAACGTTTCTATCGAGGTAGGAAGCAATAATAGTACGATCATAGGAAATGATAGGTTTGACGAACACAATGGTAGTGCAGTATGTGAACAGATGCAACACCATGAGGGAAAACAGGGTATGAACTGTGAAAGAAAAGCATGCCAGTCTTAATAAGATAAATGCAAAGAGTAATTCATACGACTAGGATGACTAGACTGAATGATGAGAATGCACCATGGTGAGCAATGAATGATTATAGATGGGAACGACTAAGATGATAGAAACGAACGATATGCAACAGCCGATGATTGATCAGGTAAACTATCATCACAGAGCACGAAAGTAAACAGTTGAATGTAATGCAGTAAGGTAGAGTGAACCAGTGGTGCTCGATGGCAACAGATGGATTTGGTAGACTAGTTCGCCCTTCTGCCAAAAGACTACGTCTGGTTGGAGGGGTTGTGATTTAACATAGAAGATAAACTCTATTAGACCTATTCTCCTTCAACTAGGAGCTCATCAGACTCCAGTTGATTTCACTCATGGTAAATACTTGTTGGCGATCTCCAAACCTTTGACAGACCTCTCTGTGAACCACAATGACTCTTGGTTGCTGACATCTTGCTTGGTGAAGACAACAACTCTTCAACACTCGAGCCGACACCTATCCGTCTAGAGAGTGCGCAACTCTCAAGAGTAACAGGTACACGAACTCTAGACTTAGAACTACTGTGATGCTCAACCACCATCTAAGTTTTGGGCTCTTGATTTTTCTCTCGGTGGATCTTAAAATCAAATCACTTGGAGAGGGGATGCTTAATCAATCTTCTCAGAAATATTAAGAGGAGCAGCCAACGGGCATCATTGGAGCGGGGTGGCTATTTATAACCACAGCCTTCCCTGAAGGGAAATGACCAAATTATACATGTGGATCAGCCAATGGCCGAACGACACGAGTCCAATGGTCGGAAATTGAGCACAACGGTAACATTCCTTGCGGAGCAAGAAATGCTAACTCCTCAGTTCGAAAGATATCTCCTGCAGCACGAAGAATGATGTCTACTGCGCCAAGTAATCATTTGAAACATAAAGAGATTTCTCTCAGTCTCGCATAGGTTTTAGGCTAAGCATCATATCGAATCTAAGCTTCGAGAACCTATACCCCTCTTAATAGTACGGAGGTCCTATGACTCAAATAAATGAAAGAGGAACAACGAAATGAATACTACGTCTTCACTTTGTCTTTGACTTCCATTTGCTGCAGTCAATGTTCTTCGGACAGAATGTCCAAACCAATTGCTTCACATCAGCAATAAATCTTCGAGGGGTTAAATCCTTCACATCAATCTTCCCTTCTACATGTCTTCAACAGATGTAGCTCGTTCTTCTCTGCAACGCAGATATTCTTTGGTGAAGTTCCTCGAACTTGGACTACAAAAAAATACACTTCCGTGATGATACGTGTTTGTCACAGTAGGTCGCGTTTTTTGTCATGCATGTACATCCATGATGATTTTATGACATAATCAAGATAGTCATACTTGTGCTGTCGTAGAAGTGTTCCATGACATTACCAAAATTATCATCACAGAAGTGTCCACTTCCATGACGATAAATCACGCGTCACAGAAGTGCTTTCGTCAAGGGTGACCGACACGTGGCATCCACCGTAACGGAACGCCGTTAAGCTATCGGGTCGGGTTTTGGATTCGATAACCCGTTAACAGCCCCGACCAATGGGGATTTTCCACGTGTAAAATCATCATTGGCTGGAGGAAACACGTGTCGGCTCACCATTGGGACAGATGTCATCCGCTCATTCGACCGAAGGCGCCTATGATACAGCGACACGTGGCATGGCCCAACAGAGGCCCATTCCTGTGAAAAGGCCGGCCCGTTTGACTTGGTCAAAAGGTGGCGGGCCGGCCCACGGAAAGCCTGTTAACGACCTGTTCGCATATAGCCCATTTACAGCCCGCTAACCCAGGGCCCGTTAAGCCCTATCCGAATTAGGCCCAATAGCGTCATCTGGGCCGTCCAATATGATTCAGCCCATTTTAACTTCTGGCCCATGTGTGGCCCATGACTTCTTTCGGCCCATATGAGGACCTTTGTAACTCTTGGCCCATTAACGGCCCGTGGTGAAACTGGCCCGTAATGAATGGTGTATCACTTTATACCCATTAACGGCCCGTTATTCCATTGGGCCGTTTCCAGCCCAAGCTATCTTTCGGCCTTCTCAGGGCCCATTGATTCTTGGGCTCATTTGTAGCATTCGGTTACATACGGCCCGTTACAGTCATTTTTTGCTTGTGGGCCAAATTCAGCCCATCGTTACAGTCGGCCCGTTTGCGGACCGTTAATACGTTGGGCCGTTTTCATGTCAAAAAAACCCGTTGGGTTATTTTCATAGAGTTATCAAATACGGCCTATTAACGGCCCGTTATGGTCCACGAATAGTACGTCCCATGATTGGCGAAATGATGATACGCCCCGTAGAAGGCCCATGGATCCTACGGCCCGTATGAGGCCCATGGATAGTACGGCCCGTAGAAGGCCCATGGATCGTACGACCCGTAGAAGGCCCATGGACCCTACGGCCTGTAGAAGGCCCATGGACCCTAAGGCCCGTATAGAAGGCCGATGGATCCTACGGCCGGACGAAGGCCCATGGATCATACGGCCTGCAAGAGGCCCATGGTTACAATAGTCCGTGTGTTGCCATGATTATTTTGGCCTAGTTACCAAAAATAGGCTATTGTGGCCACTAGAAAAAAACAGAAAAAGAACTGCAGTGACTACAAGCAAACAACTAAACAAGACAATAAGGAAATAAATAAGCAAGCAATTAATGCTAGCCTATTACCGCTATTACACATATTACATCCACTGGGCATCAAAGTTCGCCACTAGTGCAAATATAGGGAACAAAGCAGCACATTACATACACTGGCCGTCAAAATTGGCCACCAGTGCAAATAAACGCAGCAGCAAAACAAGAGCATAACTGAAACAACTTTAGAAGAGCTCAAGAAACGTTATCCTGGGTATCCACCATGCTGGCAATAAGCTTAGCAAGCTGATTAGCTTTGTCCCGTTTGGCGCTAAAAATCCTCCAACGCTTGTTGTTGCACCAGAAAGTATGCATCTAAATGCTCCAGGGACTTCCGCAGTCCTTCCGCTTCTTGTCACAGCACAGCTGATCGATGTCTTTCAGCTTGTAGTTGAGACTCAAGAACCGAACTAATTCAGACAGTGAGTTTGAATAGCTTGTGCAAGCGGTAGTGTCCAGTAACTCGAATACTAAACCAAGACAGGACTTTGGGGTTGTCTCGCTGTCTTCAAGATAGTCTTCCTTAGCTATTTTATCAGCTTTGTTGGAGACCAACAAGGATGTGTCACTATCCTGAATCTTATCTGCATTACTTCCTTTACCATTGCTTAATAAGGCACTCTTCCCCAATATTCTGTCAGCATTCTAAAAGAAGAAACAAGCAGACACATAACAAGTTTAGCATGTACTAGTATATGAAACTCATTTCGGTGAACCAGTTCATTAGTAAGGTGGACAGGATTAAACTACTAAGTCTTCTATTGCCAAGTACTAGTACATAATAAAAGCATCAAACAAACATATATCTATGTCCTATGGTCACTGCATTGTCTTGCAAAATCAAAATAGAGACACGGTTCAAATCATATCAGTTCAAGACAAAGAAGCAGTGAAAGAATACAAAGCATGGGAAACTACACGCCACAACAAGATTTTAGATGGGTACCACAGGTCTACATGTACAACAACACTATTGGCTTTGTTGTGATGCTAGTAGTGTGCATGATATGAAAGTCAACTATATACACAATTGAAATTGAAATCGACAGAGCTATTGATAAGAGCAAACCTGTTAAAGAAACATGCGTGAACATACCTGCTGTGCCATTGGAGTTTCGATTGGATCCTTCAATTTAAAAATAAGTTTGTACGAGTAAATACAGTGATACAAGAGCAAAGCAATCATAGTTTAAAAAGGAGCGCCTAAGCGAGCGCTTAAGCGCGCCTAGGCTATAGGCGTTGGCAAAACGCATTGCGCATAACTACGCATAATCTGTGCATAACTGCGCATAAGCATGCGCTTTGGTCAGTAAAGCGCAAGGCGGTGGCAAAACGCACAATTAACGCCTAGCGCTTTTTTGAACTATGATAGCAATGGAATCTTAAATTAGAACAGTTGTTCTTCAGGTTTAGGCACTTGTTCTACATGAACAGAGTACAGTAAGACGCAAGAATATAGTACTTAAAAATAGAAAATGAGCTCATAGACCTTACCACATTCTTGGTTCAGGACCAGTACAGAACAAGGCGTTCCCAGTCATTGTCCAGTAAATGTGTCTCAGGAGAACGTAAGGGAATTTGATGAGTTTCTTTGCCGGTGAAGTACGTTTTCTTCAGGTAATTCTGATACTGCCACCAAGCATTCTTGAAGATAGCAGAGGTATTAGCACAGGTTACCTCATCCTGAGTTTCCAAATTGGTCCTTCTCTATAGAGAAAAATGGGAAAATTTGCTGTATTATAACCATCATGGAGGTAGGATGTATGGGACGAAGCAAAGTAATTGCCATGAATAACATTACTTACACATAACTCCTGGACAAACACCTGCAACTGGCATTTTCCTTCATCTTTAGTATAATATTTCCAAGATGGGAAGATACGCACATACGATTTAACAACATCAAATGCGATAGATGCTAAACTACGACCAACTGGTTGTGCTTCCTCCACAGGAATAGGCGTACTAACTGGTGGAGTTGGGGTTTGCCGTGATAGTACTGGCCCTTTGGGCACTGGAGCTGCCTTACTAACTGCTCTTGTTTGGGAGCTCTGTGGTGGAGATGGTGTTGTGTCAACAGGAACTGGGTTACTATCGGCTGGAGTTGGGGTTAGATTGGGTGAAGCGGGTTCTCTGTCCATCGCAGTAGGGGTACAATCTACGAGAGTTTGGGTTATGTGTGGTAGGGCTGGTTCTTGTGCATGTACAACCGGGGTGCTATCTCCACCAAGAGGTAGCACTGTTTTATTTGAAGACCGTGTTTTTAGTCCGCTAGATACTGGCATCACCCGCTCCAATTCAAATGGTTGATAAACAGGAAACATAGTTGAATGTACAGACATTGTATGAGAGACAGATGCAATAGATAGTGTGGAAAAAAGAGGGCATGAAATAGTTGACATGTATATTGTTTAACTAAAATGGATAGCATGACATAATTTCACATATATGATGTCTATCTAAACTGGATAGCATAGCATAACATAATTCAAAGATATGATGAATAACTAAACAGGATCGCATGACATAATTCACCTACATGTTATCTAAGTAATCAGGATCGCATCATTTAATTCACATATGTGATTTATATGCTAAATAGAGGGCATTCGATATGATGTCTGAACTAAGAACATGGTGTTGAATATTGTGTATATGATGTCTAAACTATGTAATGCAAGACACCGTATGCATGATATGAGCAGTATAACCATGCCAAGTTAGAGCATACACCTCAGTGGGGGAATAGGACTGGTCATCTGTCTCTGAACCCATCTCTGAGGAGCTATCGGGACCCAACAAGAGATCTGCTTCGACAGGTAGCACTATCTGCTCTAAAGGCGTTGTTTTCACTCCAGATTTTTCCATCTCCCACCCAAATGGCTGATTCACAGGAAGAGTAGTTTAATGTACAAACATTTTCAACAAATGGAAATATAATGAAGAAAAGGATGGGCAAGATATCATTCAAATATATGATGCATGGTTAAACAGGATGGATTGCACATTTCACATATATTATGGCTGGCTAAAAGACATGAGACTGCATAATTCCCATATATGATATAGAAACTAAACAGGTGGCATTCCAGAACATGTCTAAACTAAGCATATGACATATATGATGTCAAAAGTAGGCACTGCAAGGAAACATATGCATGATATGACTAACATCATCATGCCAAGGTAGAGCAAACACCTTGGGGGGTAAATAGGAGTGGTCAGCGACGTCTGAATCCGCCTCAGAACAGATATCTTCCTCTGGATTACAATCTGGAGAGGGGTGGGGAGGGTTTTCCATTGAACCCACCATGGAGCGATGTCTGCATGACATTGTATTTCCGCGCAAAACTCTTCTCTTTTTCTCTACATGTTCAGCATGACTGTGTACAATATCTGACATGCATATGAAAAAAATATGGTGAGATTATGTAAGGAGAGCATGCAGAAATTTAGAGTGATGGTAACAACCAGTGGATCGACGTTTTTCCGTTGAACCAAAATAGCCCTAATGGATCAACGTGAATGTATAGTAATAAGTGATGCAACAAGTGTACAACCTCTTTGCCGTAGCCGTGTCGACCTCAGCATCATTGGGTTGGTCGTTGAAGCAGTTGAGGCAGAGGTGGCTATCGGAGGTGTGGAGGAAGATCTGAGGAATCTGTAGACGGCGTCCAGGGCACTGCTCGGTTGTGATGGACCGTTCTGTCGTTGGAGCAACTCCGGTGAGCCGTAAGACGTCAAGGCTGAAGCAGCACAAGACAAACATCATCAATCTCAAGTGGGATTCTAATAGCATCTCCAATAGATGATGTAAAATGGATGTAAAATTAACATCACCAAAAACCACCTGACTACAACACATGAGGTAAAAACTGTTGACTCTGAACTTAACTGTCGAAACAGAAATTTACTGTGGAATCTGAATGCTACTGTCGAAACTGAATGCAATGGTAGCAGAGAGGCACTTGACATGTAGTTTAGGGAGGGCCTGCAGTTCATCTTCAACCTGCACCCCCTTGAGCCGCCAGCCACCACCGGCCGAACCGCCGGCCCCAGCGCCGCCTCGCCGCCCCGAAACAACTCGCCACCGCCGCCCCGGCCTGCCCTCTAGGCCCCCCGCCTTCCCACCCTGAACCCTAAGATAGATAGTGGGGTACCTCTCCGGCGAGCCCCCGTCCCCGCTGCGGGTGGTTCTTCCTTAACTCTGGTGAGCCCCCCAACCCTGAAAATCGACTAACCCAAAAGTCGATTCAGTCGACTGAAGTGTGGCTTAATCGGAGCAGAGCAGCAGCACGAGCGAGGGGAAGAGCAGCAGCAGCAGCTGGGCGAGCAAGCGATCGAGCGAGAGCCGGAGCAGCAGCAGCAGATCCGGCTAGTATGGACGCCGCCGCCGAAGGGGCCTTGCACTAGGGGAGAGCCGCCGTGGAGATGTCACCTGCGGCGCCGGCTTCAAGGTAGCCGCTCCATGGGGGCACGGGATGGAGCACCGTTGGCACCGGGAGGTCGAGTTAAGGAGAAGGTTCGATGTGATGAGTGTACAACCTCTTTGGTGGTGCCGAGTAGGCCTTGGCTTCGTCCGAGGAGTCGGTGAGGATGCTGCGGTTCCGGTGGAGCAGGTTAAGGCGGCGCTGTGGGGATGGAGCAGCCGCGATAGACGAGGCGATCGTCGGAGTGGCTCCTTGGAGCTGGAGGACGGGGCGGCTGAACCGGTGGGACGTCGAGATGGATGACGGATCCTCATCCGGGGATGTGGACAAGGGACGTCGAGCTGTTGCGGTGGACGACGTCGTCGGGAAAGAGGCTCCGGCTAGGCAACGGTGATGTGGCAGACGGAGGAGGGTGGGGTTTCGCGGCTGGAGCGGAGAGGTTATGGCGGCCTGGGATTTCGAATGGCGAAAAGGGGGCGATGGAGGGGGTGAAGCATGACTTAGGGACGCGCTTGTCCAAAATGTAGGGTGTGTTACAAAAGTACCCCCCACCGATTTGAACTAGCGGCCCTTTCGGCTCAGGGTTAGAAGGGGGATTTTGCGTGTCGGGATTTGGCAGCTGGAGGGAGTTTTCGCGCGCGTTGTAATTTCGGGATATTAAGGCGCGGGTTGTGAAGGCGCCAGTTTTGGGAGCATGATATCTGAATTTTCAGGATATAACAAGACGCGGGTTGAATTTTAGGGACAAGCCTAACATGTAGTAATATTGTACTTGTACGTACCAAATCAATTCACACTTCCCTCAACCAAAAAGAAAACGAAGAAAATAAAACTATTCACACCACACAAAGAGAGAGTCTTGCCCCGTTTTACTATACAAATGCTATTCAAAGCTACTCCCTCCTTCCATCTATATAGGGCCTAATGCATTTTTTGATGCTAACTTTGACCAAATATTAGAGCAATGATATATGACATGCAACTTACACAAAGCACGCCATTAAATTCATCTGTGAACGGTTCTTTCAATGATATAATTTTCACATTGTGCATGTCATGTACTATTAATCTTGTCAATAGTCAAAGGCGGTCTTAAAAATCTCATTACGCCCTATATAGATGGAAGGAGGGAGTATGAATCCATGTTATGTCCGATTAAATTTTTTCGCTTGTTGTATAATGCATGTAACCTACTAATACCAACATTTTAGTGCATTCCGAATGTCTATACTACCGCAGCAATTCAAACTAAATTTGAATTCATTTCTCTATTTCAATAAGAATCTACAATCATGATTGTTGCCAACTTCAACCATCATAGTTTCCTTGCTATCCGCCAGATATAAACCGGATGGCCTATAATGCAGGATGGCGGGCACACCATCATCAACAACTCCGTTTCTTTATAAGAGTAGAGATAAAATATATTAAATGTAGTATAACATGTTCATAACCACACCATGTGTATCACCGTTATATATTCACACATGCGTCGGTTTGAAACACTATGATAAATTCTTCAAATATCCAAATTCGCTTTTTATAATGAAGTTGAAAGGATCGAGAAGAGGTGTCTAGAGGGGGGGGTGATTAGACACTAAGTGCCAAAATTTGTAGTTTTTAATTTCTTTAAGTTGAAGTGGAGTTTAGGCACTAGTTTAACAAACACAATACATATCAAGCAAGCATGCAAAGAGTATATGAGCAGCGGAAAGTAAAGCATGCAACTTGCAAGAGTGTAAAGGGAAGGGTTTGGAGAATTCAAATGCAATTGGAGACATGGATGTTTTTGTCATGGTTCCGATAGGTGGTGCTATCGTACATCCACATTGATGGAGACTTCAACCCACGGAGGGTAACGGTTGCGCGAGTCCACGGAGGGCTCCACCCACGAAGGGTCCACGAAGAAGCAACCTTGTCTATCCCATCATGGCCATCGCCCACGAAGGACTTGCCTCACTAGCGGTAGATCTTCACGAAGTAGGTGATCTCCTTTCCCTTACAAACTCCTTGGTTCAACTCCACAATCTTTGTCGGAGGCTCCCAAGTGACACCTAGCCAATCTAGGAGACACCACTCTCCAAGAAGTAACAAATGGTGTGTTGATGATGAAGTCCTTGCTCTTGTGCTTCAAATGATAGTCTCCCCAACACTCAACTCTCTCTCACAGGATATGGATTTGGTGGAAAGAAGATTTGAGTGGAAAGCAACTTGGGTAAGGCTAGAGATCAAGATTCATATGGTAGGAATGGAATATCTTGGCCTCCACACATGAGTAGGTAGTTCTCTCTCAAAAATTGTGTATTGGAAGTGTAGGTATGTTCTGATGGCTCTCTCCACGAATGAAGAGTGGGTGGAGGGGTATATATAGCCTCCACACAAAATCTAACTGTTACACACAATTTACCAATCTCGGTGAGACCGAAGTGAAAAACTCGGTCGGACCGATTTAGCAAACCTAGTGACCGTTAGGGTTTTCGGTGGGACCGACTAGATCAACTCGGTGGAACCAATGTGCTAGGGTTAGGGTAAAACCAAAACTCGATTTGACCGATTACTCAAACTCGGTGGGATCGATTTGGGTAATAAGCGAGACAGAGTGTTGGCCAAGCAAACTCGGTGGGGCCGATTGCATATCTCGGTGGGACCGAAAATATTGCAACAGGCAACAGAGAGTTTGCAAGCCCATCTCGGTGAGACCGAGATCCCATCGATGAGACCGAACTGATCAGGGTTTCTGGCAGTGGCTATTTCAACTGAACTTGGTGGCTCCAGATAGAAAGAATTGGTGGGGCCGAGTTTGACTTTTGGTGTAGTCATACCTTTGCATTCTTGCATATTGAACTTCTTGAATAAGTCCTTGGTGTACTTCGTTTGAGAGAAAAAGGTGCCTTCCTTAGTTTGCTTGATTTGCAAACCAAGAAACAATGTGAGTTCACTCATGATAGACATCTCAAACTTCTCCGACATTAGCTTCCCAAACTTTTCACTAAAATGAGGGTTAGTTGATCCAAATATAATATCATCAACATAAATTTGGCATACAAATATTCTCCATTAACCCTTTTAGTAAAAAGAGTAGAATCTATTTTTCCAATTTCAAAGCCTTTTTCAATAAGGAACTTGGTCAAGCATTTATACCATGCTCTAGGAGCTTGTTTAAGACCATAAAGGCTTTGTGAAGTTTGTAAACATGATTAGGTTTCTTAGGATTGACAAAGCCGGGAGGTTTGCTTAACATAAACTTCCTCCTCTATTTCACCATTTAGAAAAGCACTTTTAATGTCCATTTGGTACAAGGTGATATTATGGTGATTAGCATAGGCAAGTAAGATGCGAATGGACTCAAGTCTAGCAACGGGAGCATATGTCTCACCATAGTCCATACCTTCGACTTGTGTGTAGCCTTGGGCGACGAGACGCGCTTTGTTGTGAACCACTTGTCGATCTTCATCTTGCTTGTTGCAAAACACCCATTTGGTACCGATGATGTTGTGGTTGCTGTCGGGCTTTTCAACCAATGTCCACACTTGATTTCTCTCAATGTTGTGTAGCTCTTCATGCATAGCGTTTATCCAATCCGGATCTTCCAATGCTTCTTCAACCTTCATAGTTTCAATACGAGAGATGAATGAATAGTGTTCACAAAAGTTAGCTAAACGAGTTTTTGAGCGAGTGATTCTCCCGATTTGGATATCATTGTAGATTTGCTCCACGGGATGATCTTTAGCAATTCTTGCTCGAACTCGTGAAAGCTTTTGCTTGGGTCTTTGTTGAACATCTTCTTCATCTTGTTCTTATTCTTGGCCTTCTTCATTGTTGGCTTGTCGTTCTCTTGTCGTGGTGGAGAAGGATGTTGTTGACGTTCGTCTTGGTGCACTTCCTCGTTTTCTTCTTCTTGGTGTGTCCCACTCGTGGATGCTTCCATATCAACTCTTGGTTCACCTTGTCATGAGGTAGAAGCTTCCACTTGGACAGACGAGGTACTCTCCTTCACCTCCATTGGACGAATCTTGCCGATAGACAAGTCTTGGATTGCTTCCGAGGGATCTTTGTCTCCTACATCAATTGGCAATTGCTCTACTTGCGATCCGTTAGATTCATCAAACTTCACATCTACCGTTTCTTCAACCTTTCGGGTGAAATTGTTGTAGACACAGTATATGTGAGAGTTTGACCCATAACCAAGTAGGAAACCCTCATGAGACTTAGGAGCAAATTTAGAACGACGATGCTTATCAAGAATGTAGCACTTTGAGCCAAATACTCGAAAGTATCCAACTTGGGGTTTGTTACCGGTGAGGAAATCGTATGCCGTCTTGCCGAGTAGCTTGTGAAGATACAAGCGATTTGTTGAATGACAAGCTGTCTCTACCGCTTTCGCCCAAAAGTGTTTTGGCGTTGTACTCATCAAGCATCGTTCTTGCCATCTCGATCAGAGTCCAGTTCTTCCTCTCAACAACTCCATTTTGTTGAGGTGTGTACGTAGCCGAGAACTCATGTGAGATACCTTCTTCGTCAAGAAAGGTGTCCACATTTGCGTTCTTAAACTCCGTTCCGTTGTCGCTCCGAACCTTCTTGATCTTCACGTCGAATTGATTTTGGGCCTTCCTAGCAAAGTTTTCTAAGATCTTTTGGACCTGCGATTTGTCATCAAGAAAAAAGACCCACGTAAATCTTGAAAAATCATCAACTATGACTAGACCAAATGAGTTACCACCGAGACTCTTGTAGGCATTTGGACCAAAGAGATCCATGTGAAGTAGCTCGAGTGGTCTTCTTGTGGTCATGATGTTCTTAGCGCGATGACTTCCTCCAACTTATTTCCCTGCTTGACAAGCACTACAAAGTCTATCCTTGTCAAATATGACATCGTTAACGCCAAGGATATGATTTCCTTTAATGAGTTTGTCAAGGTTTCGCATGCCCACATGGCCTAGCCTTCTATGCCACAACCAGCCTTTAGAAGATTTAGCAATTAAGCAAGTTTTAGGTTGAGCCTTTTTAGTGAAATCAACAATGTAAAGATCTCCTCTACACATACCGGTAGAGACCATTTTATGATTATCTCTATGAAACACATGGTAGTCTACTTTAGTAAATAGGACATTGAAACCGAAATCAGCAAGTCTAGATACTGAAAGTAAGTTGTAGCCAAGAGATTCAACGAGCATGAAATTTTGTATGGAGCTATCATGTGAGATGGCCACCTTACCAAGGCCAACTACCTTACCATTTGACTTATCACCAAAAGTGACATACTTTCAAGGGCCGTCATTTTCAGCAAGCTCATGGAACATGTCTTTATCTCCGGTCATATGATCAGTACATACACTATCAAGGACCCATTCCTTTCCTCCAGCCATGTAGCCGCGAAGATTTGCCATAAGACCAAAGTGTCTCATCGCATCATCGAGATCATAGTCACTATCCTCATCATCCTCATCCGAGTATTCATGTTCAACATCATCTTGTGATTGATCAATTCCTAGAGAGGGTAATTCATTAGATAAATGATCATTTCTATAGTTATCCTTATGAATTCTAATAGCTCTAGAAATGATATTGCTAATGATTCCAACATCTCCTTTGGCAGTCGTAAGATTAGTAAGCTCAATTAAGCAGTCGCAAAATTTGGGATCATTGGAACTCATCTTAATCAAGGCAATAGACTTATGGATGATTTCATCTAAATCTTTCAAGGAATAATTAGGAAAGAGTTCCTCAAGAAATTTCCATATGGTGTAGGCACACTTAAGAGTCGGCAAACATCCAATCAAGGTTCTAGGCAAGCATCTAGTGATAAGATTAATAGTTCTAAGATTGCGAATCATGTCAATTGATTCATCAAGGGTAGGATGCATGGGATCAACATGAGGTGCACAAGGGCTAGCAATATACTTGTTCAAGTGATATTCATTGAAAATCTCAAGCATTTCATTTTTCCACTCATGAAAATATTCTCCATCAAGAATAGGCACTCTACGCCTAAGACTCCCTAAAGTAGACTCATCCATCTTCCTCCAATGGTGTTTAAACCAAGGTAATGGAGACCAAAGCTCTGATACTAATTGAAAGGATCGAGAAGAGGTGTCTAGAGGGGGGGGTGATTAGACACTAAGTGCCAAAAGTTGCAGTTTTTAATTTCTTTAAGTTGAAGTGGAGTTTAGGCACTAGTTTAACATACACAATACATATCAAGCAAGCATGCAAAGAGTATATGAGCAGCGGAAAGTAAAGCATGCAACTTGCAAGAGTGTAAAGGGCAGGGTTTGGAGAATTCAAACGCAATTGGAGACATGGATGTTTTTGTCGTGGTTCTGATAGGTGGTGCTATCGTACATCCACGTTGATGGAGACTTCAACCCATGGAGGGTAACGGTTGCCCGAGTCCATGGAGGGCTCCACCCACGAAGGGTCCACGAAGAAGCAACCTTGTCTATCCCGTCATGGCCATCGTCCACGAAGGACTTGCCTCACTAGCGATAGATCTTCACGAAGTAGGCGATCTCCTTGCCCTTACAAACTCCTTGGTTCAACTCCACAATCTTTGTCGGAGGCTCCCAAGTGACACCTAGCCAATCTAGGAGACACCACTCTCCAAGAAGTAACAAATGGTGTGTTGATGATGAACTCCTTGCTCTTATGCTTCAAATGATAGTCTCCCCAACACTCAACTCTCTCTCACAAGATTTGGATTTGGTGGAAAGAAGATTTGAGTGGAAAGCAATTTGGGGAAGGCTAGAGATCAAGATTCATATGGTAGGAATGGAATATCTTGGCCTTCACACATGAGTAGGTAGTTCTCTCTCAAAAAATGTGTATTGGAAGTGTAGGTATGTTATGATGGCTTTCTCCACGAATGAAGAGTGGGTGGAGGGGTATATATAGCCTCCACACAAAATCTAACCGTTACACACAATTTACCAATCTCGGTGAGACCGAAGTGAAAAACTCGGTTGGACCGATTTAGCAAACCTTCGGCCGGACTCCTGGACTATGAAGATACAAGATTGAAGACTTCGTCCCGTGTCCGGAAGGGTCTTTCCTTGGCGTGGAAGGCAAGCTTGGCGATACAGATATGTAGATCTCCTACCATTGTAACCGACTCTGTGTAACCCTAGCCCTCTCCGGTGTCTATATAAACCGAAGGGTTTTAGTCCATGGGACGAACAACAATCATACCATAGGCTAGCTTCTAGGGTTTAGCCTCTCTGATCTCGTGGTAGATCTACTCTTGTACTACCCATATTATCAATATTAATCAAGCAGGACATAGGGTTTTACCTCCTTCAAGAGGGCCCGAGCCTGGGTAAAAACATCGTGTCCCTCGTCTCCTGTTACCATCTGCCTAGACGCACAGTTCGGGACCCCCTACCCGAGATCCGCCGGTTTTGACACCGACATTGGTGCTTTCATTGAGAGTTCCTCTATGTCGTCACTTTTAGGCCCGATGGATTCTCTGATCATCAACAGTGATGCGATCCAGGGTGAGACCTTTCTCCCCAGACAGATCTTCGTATTCGGCGGCTTTGCACCGCCGGCCAATTCGCTTGGTCATCTGGAGCAGATCGAAAGCTACGCCCCTGGCCATCAGGTCAGATTTGGAAGTTTGAACTACACGGCCGACATCCGCGGAGACTTGATCTTCGACGGATTCGAGCCACAGCCGAGCATGCCGCACTGTCACGATGGGATGATTTAGCTCTGCCGCCGAACAGTGCCCTGGAGGCCACACCCGCATCAGCTCCGACCCTTAATTCGGAGCCAACTGTGCCAATCGAGGATGGGTGGTTGGACACCGCTTCGGGGGCTGCAATCTCTACGGTGATCGAGCCGAACACCAGCCCTATTCTCTGCGAAGCCCGTGACTCCAAGGAGCCGAACTCCTCTTCAGACTCCGAGCCCTCCGTGCCCCTACCGATCGAACCCGATTGGGCGCCGATCATGGAGTTCACCGCCGCGGACATCTTTCAGCACTCGCCCTTCGGCGATATTCTGAATTCACTAAAGTCTCTCTCTTTATCAGGAGAGCCCTGGCCGGACTATGGTCAGCGAGGTTGGGATGCGGATGATGAAGAAATTCAAAGCCCACCCACCACCCACTTCGTAGCCACTGTCGATGATTTAACCGACATGCTCGACTTCGACTCCGAAGACATCGACAGCATGGACGCCGATGCAGGAGACGATCAAGAACCAGCGCCTATAGGGCACTGGAAAGCCACCTCGTCGTATGATATATACATGGTTGACGCCCCAAAAGAAGGCAATGGCGATGGAACAGCGGAGGATGACCCCTCCAAGAAGCAGCCTAAGCGCCGGCGTCAGCGGCGCCGCTCTAAATCCCGCCAAAGCAAAAATGGTGATTCCGGCACGGGAGATAATAACACCCCGGACAGTGCCGAAGACAACCACCTCCAGCAAGATTCAGCACAGGAGGATGGAGAAGCCAGCCCTCATGAGAGAGCGGCAGACAGAGAGGTCGAGGACGATAATTATATGCCTCCCTCCGAAGACGAGGCAAGCCTCGACGACGACAAATTTGTCATGCCGAAGGATCCCATCGAACAAGAGCGTTTCAAATGCAGGCTTATGGCCACGGCGAACAGCCTCAAGAAAAACAGCAACAGCTTAGAGCTGATCAAGATTTGCTAGCCGACAGATGGACTGAAGTCCTTGCGGCCGAAGAGTATGAACTCAAACGCCCCTCCAAAAGCTACCCAAAGCGCATGTTGCTACCCCAATTAGAGGAGGAAGCACCTAAACCTACATCACCAGCGCATGATGCGGCCGACCGGCCACCCCGTGGCCGCGACAGAGAGGCCTCTCGGCCCTCCACTCAAGCCGCACCCCGGCGCCGCTCAAAAAATACCAAGGCACGGGAAAACACGCCAGAACTGCGAGATATATTGGAGGACAAGGCAAGGCAAACAAGATCGATCTACGGATCGCGTGGGTGCCCCATGGCACGAGACGGTAATCGTCACTCCGGATACAATAAATCCGGCCGGGCCGAACACAGTAGACAAAGTTCGTTTGAACTATGTCGTGATATAGCCCAATACAGAGGCGCCGCACACCCACCATGCTTCATAGATGAAGTAATGGATCATCAAATCCCCGAGGGTTTCAAACCCGTGAACATCAAATCATACGATGGCACAACAGATCCTGCGGTATGGATCGAGGACTATCTCCTTCATATCCACATGGCCCGCGGTGATGACCTACACGCCATCAAATACCTCCCACTCAAGCTTAAAGGACCAGCTCGGCATTGGCTTAATAGCTTGCCGGCAGAATCAATTGGTTGTTGGGAGGACCTGGAAACCGCATTCCTCGACAATTTCCAGGGCACTTATGTGTGACCACCAGATGCCGATGACCTTAGCCACATAATTCAGCAGCCAGAGGAATAGGCCAGACAATTCTGGACACGGTTCCTAACCAAGAAAAATCAAATCGTCGACTGTCCGGACGCAAAGGCCCTAGCAGCCTTCAAGCATAACATCCGCGACGAGTGGCTTGCACGGCACCTAGGACAGGAAAAGCCGAAATCAATGGCAGCCCTCACGACACTTATGACCCGCTTTTGCATGGGAGAAGACAGCTGGCTAGCTCGCAGCAATAACATGACCAAGAGCCCTGGTAATTCGGATACCAAGGATAGCAGTGGAAGGTCGCGTCGCAACAAGCAAAAGCGCCCCATTAACGGCGACAATACTGAGGATACTACAGTTAATTTCGGATTTAGAGGCTCTAAACCCGGTCAGCGGAAAAAGCCATTCAAAAGAAATACTCCGGGCCCGTCCAGTTTGGACCGAATACTCGACCGCTCATGCCAGATACATGGCACCCCCGAAAAACCAGCCAATCACACCAACAGGGATTGTTGGGTGTTCAAGCAGGCATGCAAGTTAAATGCCGAAAACAGAGACAAGGGGCTGCATAGCGATGACGAGGAGGAGCCCCGGCCGCCGAACAACAGTGGACAGAAAGGTTTTCCCCCACAAGTGCGGACGGTGAACATGATATATGCAACCCACATCCCCAAGAGGGAGCGGAAGCATGTGCTAAGGGACGTATACGCGATGGAGCCAGTCGCCCCAAAGTTCAACCCATGGTCTTCCTGCCCGATCACTTTTGATCGAAGAGACCACCCCACTAGCATCCGTCATGGCGGATTCGCCGCATTGGTTCTAGACCCAATTATTGACGGATTTCACCTCACTAGAGTCCTTATGGACGGTGGCAGCAGCTTGAGCCTGCTTTACCAGGATACAGTGCGTAAAATGGGCATCGATCCCTCGAGGATTAAACCCACTAAAGCGACCTTTAAAGGCGTCATACCAGGTGTAGAGGCCAATTGTACAGGCTCAGTTACACTTGAAGTGGTCTTCGGATCTCCGGATAATTTCCAAAGAGAGGAGTTAATCTTCGACATAGTCCCGTTCCGCAGTGGCTATCACGCACTTCTCGGGTGAACCGCATTTGCCAAGTTCAATGGTGCCGCACTATGCATAGCTCAAGCTCAAGATGCCAGGCCCTCGAGGCCTCATCACGGTCAATGGAAACACCGAACGCTCTCTCCGAACGGAGGAGCATACGGCGGCTATCGCAGTGGAAGTACAAAGCAGCCTCTCAAGGCAATTCTCCAGTCCGGCCATTAAACGTCTGGACACCGTCAAGCGCGCCCGGAGTAACCTACAACAAGACCATCTGGCACGTTCCGAGCAAGCGTAGCAATGCGGCGCCAACCCCAACCCTCGCGAACTTGCGAAACCAGTGTTGCGCGTACATAACTACACTCTGGAAATACCATGGGCACAGGGGTAGGGGCACCATCACGGCACGCCCGAAACGCGGCTTAAACCGCACTAGGGGCTGCCGATTTCTTAATTTTCTCTTATTTTTAGGACTCCATTCTTTGGAAGGCTTGTCCGGCAGTATAATTGCCGCACAAACGATACAACCAGGGAAGCAGAAAGCTACACCGCACTAGGGAACTCTAAGGTGGTCTCTATAACGAGCAGTATACTTGTTTCACATAACATTCTGCAGCTTGCCCCTGGAAAGGACATGTTAAATAGTCCCATCTTTTGCTTATTGCAGTATTTGTATCGTTCTGCTTTGATCGCAGCTTTTTTAAATAAACAATGCATAGCTTCCGTCTATTATTGCATTACTCTTTTTTACGAATATATGTTCATTAATGACATGTTGCACCCGTACACTTTGGTACGGCCAATACGCCAGGGGCTTAAGTACCCCACAATATGGTGTGAGAACTCCGAACACTTTCACAAGTGCGGCACCCCGAACTTATAGCATTATATGCATCGGCTCCGAATCATGTCTTGGGTCAATAGTTGGGTTTGCCCGGCTCCTATGTTTTGGTACCTTACGTTCCGTTATATCGGCTAAGGTAGCACTAGGAGAACTACTGCGATTGTGCCCCAGTTGAGCTGGGCTAAGCACCTCAGTAGAGAAAGCTAAAACTGACCGTCATGATGAGGCGAGAGTTGGTCGCTGTTCGAGAGGTTTTCGAGTCCCTAAAGACTTATGCCGCTTAGAGCGAGGAGTCGGCTTTGTCCGGCCTAGGCGTGGATAGCGCCCCGAACTCGGTCTTCCGAACACTAGGGGCTTCGCCGAAATTTGAAATTATAGAATTCTATGGCTAAGTGAGAGTGTTCAAGCATTATAGTCTGATTGCCTTGTTCGTTGTGTTGAGCGCCTCCCTCGAAGACCCAAGAATGGGAAAAAGAGCGCTCATGTTTATCCCGAACACCCCAACACTCGTGGCATGGGGGCAGAAGCCGACGACTCGCCATCTCTCAAATTTGATAAACGGGCGCACAAAAGGTAATATTTTAAATTCAAAAGCGTTGCTTAGCGCATATGATCAAGTTTTCAGCGTACAGGATCACAAATGCGAGTTTACTCAAATATTACATCTTTGGAGCATTCATCCGCTATAAGGCGGGCACCCTTCAGGACGCCGTCATAATACACTTCCGGGACGTTATGCTCCTTGCCCGGCGGTGGCCCGTCCTTCACCAGCTTCTTCACATCCATCTTTCCCTAGTGCACTTTAGCACGGGCAAGCGCCCTACGGGCACCTTCGATGCAGACGGAGAGCTTGATTACTTCAAGCCATGGACATGCATTCATCAGCCGCCTCACCAGCCCGAAGTAGCTCCCAGGCAGAGCCTCTCCAGGCCAAAGCCAAACTATGAGGCCCTTTATGGCCTGTTCGGCCACCTTGTGGAGCTCGACCACTTGCTTCAGCTGGTCGCTCAAAGGCACCAGGTGTCCGGCCTCAGCATACTGAGACCAGAACACCTTCTCCGTCGAGCTCCCCTCCTCGGGTCGATAGTAGGCGGCGGCATCAGACGCACTACGGGGAAAATCTGCGAATGCTCCTGGAGAGCTCCGGACTCGGGTAAGTAACAAGTAATTCACTTTCACGTGCTTGCTTTGCATAATGAATGCCTTACCCGCCACTATCTTCTTCATATCTCCAATTTCTTGGAGGGCTTTCTGGGCTTCAGCCTTGGCATACTTCGCGCTTTCGAGGGCTGCCGCAAGCTCGGACGCTTGCGTCTTCGAGTCAAGCTCCAAACTCTCGTGTTTTTTCACGAGAGCCTGGAGCTCTTTCTGCACCTCCTCCACCCGCGCCTCCTGCTTCCCTCTCTCTGTGCGCTCCGTGGCCGCTCTGCTTTCGGCCTCGGACAGCGCTTTCTTAAGGGTTTCCACCTCGGTCGTGGCCCCTATAATAGCACGTTGATCCTGTCATTTTTTGCAACCACATCTTCTCTATATACTTGCGCAAGCTATTACTTACCTTCCTTCTCCTCGAGTTGCCTCTTGGCATGGACGAGCTCGTTCTCGGACCGCGTGAGGTTTTGCTTCAGTGTATCCACCTCCGCAGTCAGTGCGGCGGAGGCCAGCAGCAAAGCCTGCATACGCATATTGACTTGATTATGTTAGACTCCTGCGAATGTTATTAGATCCTCTATTCGACTTTTCTTTCCGAACGCCGAACAGAGCATCAGGGGCTACTGTCTATGCGGTAATATTTTTACATATTCTTTACTTACCTCAAAGCCTGTTAGAAGGCTGGCACAGGCTTCAGTCAGTCCGCTCTTGGCGGACTGAACCTTCTGGATCACCACACTCAAAATAGTGCAGTGCTCCTCATCGATGGAGGCGCCGCTAAGCACCTCCAGCAAATTGTCCGGTGCCTCTGGTTGGACGGAGGTCGCCGGCTCGCTAGGCTTGCTCCTCTTGGAAGGAGGCTGCCTACCGGAGTCTGGAACCACTGAAGGTTCCGGTGCGGTGTCCAGCTCAAGGCCGGACTTGGAGCCCTTGGGGGTTCTATCCCCTTTACGCCTGGAGTCTGGGAGGTCGCCTTGCGACGCCTCCAGGACCACCTCCTCCTGGCTTGGAACCTGTTGGGATGCCACCGTGGCGTCGTTCGTAGGATGGGGGGAGGTAGCCATCGGAAGCGAATTCACATCCGACGAATCCAGGGAACCGCTCGACGACACGTCAAGCCGGTCTTTGGGTGGACTGCATAAACATGTTCGACGTAAGGAAAAGCTGTGCAATGGGGGAATACTATGAATCACTCTGGTATCCGGATACCTACGATCTCGCCAGGGGCTTGGCCCTGTGCGTCCACTCCTCTTCGACGTCGTCGGCATTGGTGGAGTAGTCCGGAGGAGGGGTCTTCCCCTTCTTGGACCCTTCGGCCTCCCCAGTTGGGGCGGCCTTCCTTTTCTTCCCTCCCCCGCTGGAGGGGGAGAGGTCTCTTCTTCCTCCTCCTCATCTTCATGGGAGGAGTGCGCCTTGGAGTCATCGGATGAGGAATCCGACACCTCCTGGTGCCGGGCACTCTTTCGAGTCCCTGTGGCCTTCTTCTCCGGCACCACATAGGGTGCCGGAACCAGCAGCTTCGCCAAGCGAGCATCCGCTGGGCCTTCGGGCAAAGGAGCCGGACAGTTGATCTGTCCGGACGTCTCCTGCCAATCCTGTCAAAGGTAAGGGAGCTTAGATCCCGCATGGAGTCAAACTATGAAAAACTAATACCCTGTAAAAGGTAAAAACAGCTTACCGCACGAGCATGACGCTGCGTGCTGAATCCGCGATCCTCGGTAGCGGATGCGGGGGCCTCGGCGCCCTTGAAAAGCACCTTCTAGGCATCTTCGTACGTCGTGTCGAAGAGCCTGCTCAGGGTTCGGTGCCGCACCGGGTCGAACTCCCACAGGTTGAAAGCCCGTTGTTGACACGGGAGGATCCGACGGATGAGCATATCCTGGACTGCGTTGACAAGTTTGAGCTTCTTGTCCACCAGGGTTTGGACGCATGTTTGGAGTCCGGTCAACTCTCCTTTTTTACCCCACGACAGGCCTGTCTCTTTCCAGGAGGCGAGCCACGTAGGGGGTCCGGATCGGAACTCGGGGGCTGCGACCCATTCAGGGTCGCGCGGCTCGGTGATGTAAAACCACCCCGATTGCCACCCCTTTAGGGACTCCACGAAGGAGCCCTCGATCCATAGGACGTTGGGCATCTTGCCCACCATGGCGCCTCCGCACTCCGCCTGGGTGCCGCGCACCACCTTCGGCTTGACATTGGAAGTCTTGAGCCGTAGGCCGAAATGGGGGCGGATGCAGAAGAAATCCTCGCACACGACGATAAACGCCGAGATGTTGAGGACAAAGTTCGGGGCCAGATCGTGGAAATCCAGGCCATAGTAGAACATGAGCCCCCGGACAAATGGGTGGAGAGGGAAGCCCAGTCCGCAGAGGAAATGGGGGAGGAACACCACCCTCTCATGGGGCCTAGGGGTGGGGATGAGCTGCCCCTCTTCGGGAAGCCGGTGCGCAATGTCGTTAGACAAGTATCCGGCCTTCCTCAGTTTTTTGATGTGTCCCTCCATAACGGAGGAGACCACCCACTTGCCTCCCGCTTCGGACATGGCTGGACAAGGTTGAGGTGGGGTGTGCGGACTTGGGCGCTGGAGCTCGAGTGCACGGAAATGGATAGGCAAAGGAGGAAGAAGGCATGGATGAAAAGGTGGATCCTTATCCCCTTATATGGGCGGACGCGACTATGCGTCCCCACCAGCCTGGTAAAACTCGCTTATCTCCCAAGCATCATAATCAATGGCGCGGTTGGGTTACCCATGCCCGTATTGATGAGAATCCCGGAATAAGGGGACACGATCTCTGCTTTGACAAGGCGTGCCAAGGAAACCGCCTCGCTAAACGCGCTGAGGTGGAACAGTAAAATGATTCGAATAAAGACTTGGCCGTGGTGTGATGTCATGCTACGGAATACGTCAGTAGATTAGATTTGTGTAAATATTATTCTCTCTATGGAAATATGTGGAATCTTATTTTGCAGAGCCGGACACTACCTTTGTGTTCAAAATCTTCTATGAAGTACTTGGAGGAGGAACCCGCCTTGCAATGCTGAAGATAATCTGCGCGCTGGACTCGTCGCCATTGAAGCTTGGTTCAGGGGCTACTGAGGGAGTCCTGGATTAGGAGGTGTCCGGATAGCCGGACTATACCTTCGGCCGGACTCCTGGACTATGAAGATACAAGATTGAAGACTTCGTCCCGTGTCCGGAAGGGTCTTTCCTTGGAGTGGAAGGCAAGCTTGGCGATACGGATATGTAGATCTCCTACCATTGTAACTGACTCTATGTAACCCTATCCCTCTCCGGTGTCTATATAAACCGGAGGGTTTTAGTCCATAGGACGAACAACAATCATACCATAGGCTAGCTTCTAGGGTTTAGCCTCTCCGATCTCGTGGTAGATCTACTCTTGTACTACCCATATTATCAACATTAATCAAGCAGGACGTAGGGTTTTACCTCCTTCAAGAGGGCCCGAACCTGGGTAAAAACATCGTGTCCCTCGTCTCCTGTTACCATCCGCCTAGATGCACAGTTCGGGACCCCCTACCCGAGATCCACCGGTTTTGACACCGACAGGTATATATAGCCTCCACACAAAATCTAACCGTTACACACAATTTATCAATCTCGGTGAGACCAAAGTGAAAAACTCGGTTGGACCGATTTAGCAAACCTAGTGACCATTACAGTTTTCGGTGGGACCGACTAGATCAACTCGGTGGAATCGATGTGCTAGGTTTAGGGTAAAACCAAAACTCGGTTTGACCAATTACTCAAACTCGGTGGGACCGATTTGGGTAATAAGCGAGACAGAGAGTTGGCCAAGCAAAGTCGGTGGGGCCGATTGCATATCTCAGTGGAACGAAAATATTGCAACAGGTAACAGAGAGTTTGCAAGCCCATCTCGGTGAGACCGAGATCCCATCGGTGAGACCGAACTGATTAGGGTTTCTGGCAGTGGCTATTTCAACTGAACTCGGTGGCTCCGGATAGAAAGAATCGGTGGGTCCGAGTTTGACTTTCGGTTTAGGACATATTTGGAAGTGAGAAAGTGGTTGAGGGCTTTGGAGCATATCACTAAGCACTTTGAGCAAGCAAGCCATTAAGCAACACCTCATCCCTTCTTAATAGTGTTGGCTTTCCTATAGACTCAATGTGATCTTGGATCACTAAGATATAAAATGTAGAGTCTTGAGCTTGGAGCTTGGGCCAATACTTTGTCCTTAGCATTTTGAAGGGGTTCCACATCCTCTAGTCCATGCCACTTCATTGTTGAACTTATCTGAAACATACTAGGTAAAAGTGTTAGTCCAACAAGAGATATGTTGTCATTAATTACCAAAATCACCTAGGGAGCACTTGTGCTTTCAATCTCCCCCTTTTTGGTAATTGATGGCAACATACATCAAAGCTTTAGATAAAGATATAGAGAATAGCAAGTAAAGCTTTGGAAAGACATGTAACCAGCATAGGCTCCCCCTACATGTATGCAATCATGTGAATATGGTATATAGAAGCATGTGAGAGCATGACCATGACAGAGTAGCAATGTGTTACATGTATCTTGGCTATATGCATCAGAGCAAGTGATGAAAACATGAGAAATGTACCTTCATGCCCTTGAGTCCTTCTTGCAAATAGTATGTACATCAGCAAGAATTTCTCATACACATGACCATGATGCATATACTTACCTTGTGGTCTTGAGTTGGCTAGGATATGATGAACCTGCATAAATAAGGTTAGATAACACAGATGCACCTACTAGCTAGAGTAAACAAAAGAAACCACAAGAGTACCAAGACTGGGATGACATGTATAGTGAGTACAGAGTACCACGATAGGTATTGACATGTCCCCAAAGAGAAGGATATGCAAAGAATTTAAGAATTTTCTTTCCCTTGGATGTCTTGCTCCCCCTGAATCTAGCATGGGATACTGGGAGAAGATAGGGAACAGAAAAACAGAGCTCAAAGAAACAAATGAACAGAGCTATGCAAATAAGCACATATGAACATGTCTTTCCCCCAAGAAGACATGTGGCATCTCTCCTCTTGAACATCAAGCATCTGGGATCCTTGAAGATTACTCTTTCCTGGAGTATTCCCTCCCCTAGAGATCTCCCCCCCTAGAGATATGATTAAGCTTTGATGTGATCTCTCTCTCCCCCTTTGACATCAATTTCCAAGAAGGGTCTTCTGGAATTTGTTGTGAATGGGTTCGGTCCTTGAATCACAGTACAAAGCATTAAGGTAAATGTGATGCTTGTAGAGGACAAGATTCATTGAGTGGAGCTGGATCAAGAATAAACCAGGAATAAATGGCAAAATGTTTTTCCTGTAGTGAAATCGGTGTCACCGAGTTGTATGCTTCGGTTGCTCCGAAAATCTTCGGTTAGACCGGAAACATGAAACCGGTGGAACCGAGTTCATCACAGAAAAACACTTGTCACCTCAGCTCACTAGACAAATAAGATCTCACAAAGATTTGCAATGAATTGGATGCAGAGAATGCAAAAAAAACAAAAGAAACTACACGATCTAGATGAAGTTTTTTTGAAAGGGGAAACAAATATGCATGAGACAAATGCAACAACACAGAAAGGAACACAAGAGAACTTCATCTAGATTTGGACGGTGACAAAGTCACCTATGTTAGAGTACATTGACTTAGCAGTCAAGTGAGATCACTTGATCATAGGTCGTACTCATCGTTTAAGCTCAAAATGGGGTTACCATTTTTCGTTTAAGTATCTTGATGTATTCACATCTTGTCGAGTTGCTTTGACTCATGACTTGGAGTAAAGCTACTCTAAGATGGAATAACATACCTTGGGTGGCGGTGTTGATCTTGATCATGTAGTTGAACTTGTGTGGGTTGCTCAAGGTTGATGTAGCCCATCAAGAGTTGGGAGCACCTTTGGATTTTGAGTTCATCTACCTACATGGGTTAGTTTTCTCAAGGAAGAGCACTTATTTATCCAACATGACAATCATGAAACTCAACATAGAATTTGTCAAAGGATATGTTTGAAAGGTTTCGTGCTTCCTTGTCATCAATCACCATTGTGTAGAGACTTGGTGATGTAGAGATTGCTCAAGATGTGAGTGAGTTGCAATCTCATAGAATTAGATTTGTACAAGTACCTACAAGGGTTAGATAACATGCAAGATGCAAATTTTCAAGACATAAGATAATCATCAAAATATTAAGTGATTAGTCGTGAGCTCAAGTCTTGCATGTATCCAATGAAGTTCCTACTCCATGTTTGAAGCGTCAATGATGTTCAATTCACCTCTTAACCTGCAAAACACTTTCTCATCAAGTGGTTTGGTGAATATATCCGCTAATTGCTTATCGGTGCGAACATGCTTAAGGTTTATGTCACCCTTAGCAACGTGATCTCGAATGAAATGATGACGAACTTCAATATGCTTAGTTCGAGAGTGTTGCACGGGATTGTGAGCAATCTTGATAGCACTTTCATTGTCACAAAGTAATGGAACATGTTTCACATATATCCCATAATCTTTAAGAGTTTGGGTCATCCAAAGTAATTGAGCACAACATGAACCAGCGGCAATGTATTCTGCTTCAGCGGTGGATAAGGATACCGAGTTTTGTTTCTCCATTTAGAAAAGCACTCTTAATGTCCATTTGGTACAAGGTGATATTATGGTGATTAGCATAGGCAAGTAAGATGCGAATGGACTCAAGTCTAGCAACGGGAGCATACGTCTCACCATAGTCCATACCTTCGACTTGTGTGTATCCTTGGGCGACGAGACGTGCATTGTTGCGGACCACTTGTCCATCTTCATCTTGCTTGTTGCGAAACACCCATTTGGTACCAATGATGTTGTGGTTGTTGTCGGGCTTCTCAACCAATGTCCAAACTTGGTTTCTCTCAAAATTATGTAGCTCTTCATGCATAGCGTTTATCCAATCCGGATCTTCCAATGCTTCTTCAACCTTCATAGGTTCAATACGAGAGATGAATGAATAGTGTTCAAAAAAGTTAGCTAAACGAGTTTTTGAGCGAGTGATTCTCCCGGTTTTGATATCATTGTAGATTTGCTCCACGGGATGACCTTTAGAAATTCTTGCTCGAACTCATGAAAGCTTTTGCTTGGGTCTTTGTTGAACATCTTCTTCATCTTGTTCTTCTTCTTGGCCTTCTTTGTTGTTGGCGTTGTTGTTCTCTTGTCCTGGTGGAGAAGGAGGTTGTTGACGTTCGTCTTGGTGCACTTCCTCATTTTCTTCTTCTTGGTGTGTCCCACTCGTGGATGCTTCCGTATCAACTCTTGGTTCACCTTGTCGTGAGGTAGAAGCTTCCACTTGGACGGACGAGGTACTCTCCTTCACATCCATTGGATGAATCTTGCCGATAGACAAGTATTGGATTGCTTCCGAGGGATATTTGTCTCCTACATCAATTGGCAATTGCTCTACTTGCGAGCCGTTAGATTCATCAAACTTCACATCTACCGTTTCTTCAACCTTTCGGGTGAAATTGTTGTAGACACAGTATATGTGAGAGTTTGAGCCATAACCAAGTAGGAAACCCTCACGAGACTTAGGAGCAAATTTAGAACGACGATGCTTATCAAGAATGTAGCACTTTGAGCCGAATAATCGAAAGTATCCAACTTGAGGTTTGTTACCGGTGAGGAGCTCATATGTCGTCTTGCCGAGTAGCTTGTGAAGATACAAGCGATTTGTTGCATGACAAGTTGTCTCTACCGCTTCCGCCCAAAAGTGTTTTGGCATCTTGTACTCATCAAGCATCGTTCTTGCCATCTCGATAAGAGTCCGGTTCTTCCTCTCAACAACTCCATTTTGTTGAGGTGTGTACGCAGCCGAGAACTCATGTGAGATCCCTTCTTCGTCAAGAAAGGTGTCCACATTTGCATTCTTAAACTCCGTTCCGTTGTCACTCCGAACCTTCTTGATCTTCACGTCGAATTGATTTTGGGCCTTCCTAGCAAAGTTTTTGAAGATCTTTTGGACCTGCGATTTGTCGTCAAGAAAGAACACCCATGTAAATCTTGAAAAATCATCAACTATGACTAGACCAAATGAGTTACCACCGAGACTCTTGTAGGCATTTGGACCAAAGAGATCCATGTGAAGTAACTCGAGTGTTCTTCTTGTGGTCATGATGTTCTTAGCATGATGACTTCCTCCAACTTGTTTCCCTGCTTGACAAGCACTACAAAGTCTATCCTTGTCAAATATGACATCGTTAATGCCAAGGATATGATTTCCTTTAATGAGTTTGTCAAGGTTTCGCATGCCCACATGGCCAGCCTTCTATGCCACAACCAACCTTTAGAAGATTTAGCAATTAAGCAAGTTTTAGGTTGAGCCTTTTTAGTGAAATCAACAATGTAAAGATCTCCTCTACGTATACCGGTAAAGACCATTTTATGATTATCTCTATGAAACACTTGGCAGTCTACTTCAGTAAATAGGACATTGAAACCGAAATCAGCAAGTCTAGATACTAAAATGAAGTTGTAGCCAAGAGATTCAACGAGCATGGCATTTTGTATGGAGCTATCATGTGAGATGGCCACCTTACCAAGGCCAACCACCTTACCCTTTGAATTATCACCAAAAGTGACATACTTTCGAGGGCCGTCATTTTCAGCAAGCTCACGGAACATGTCTTTATCTCCGGTCATATGATCAGTACATCCACTATCAAGGACCCATTCCTTTCCTCCAGCCATGTAGCCGCGAAGATTTGCCATAAGACCAAAGTGTCTCATCACATCATCGAGATCATAGTCGCTATCATCATCATCCTCATCCGAGTATTCATGTTCAACATCATCTTGTGATTGATCAATTCCTAGAGAGGGTAATTCATTAGATAAATGATCATTTCTATAGTTATCCTTATGAATTCTAATAGCTCTAGAAATGATATTGCTAATAATTCCAACATATCCTTTGTCACTCGTAAGATTACTAAGCTCAATTAAGCAGTCACCCAATTTGGGATCATTGGAACTCATCTTAATCAAGGCAATAGACTTATGGAGGATTTCATCTAGATCTTTCAAGGAATAATTAGGAAAGAGTTCCTCAAGAAATTTCCATATGGTGTAGGCACACTTAAGAGTCGGTAAACATCCAATCAAGTTTCTAGGCAAGCCTCTAGTGATAAGATTAACAGTTCTAAGATTGCGAATCATGTCAATTGATTCATCAAGGGTAGGATGCATGGGATCAACATGAGGTGCACAAGGGCTAGTAATATACTTGTTCAAGTGATATTCATTGAAAATCTCAAGCATTTCATTTTTCCACTCATGAAAATATTCTCCATCAAGAATAGGCACTCTACGCCTAAGACTCCCTAAAGTAGACTCATCCATCTTCCTCCAATGGTGTTTAAACCAAGGTAATGGAGACCAAAGCTCTGATACCAATTGAAAGGATCGCGAAGAGGTGTCTAGAGGGGGGTGATTAGACACTAAGTGCCAAAAGTTGCAGTTTTTAATTTCTTTAAGTTGAAGTGGAGTTTAGGCACTAGTTTAACAAACACAATACATATCAAGCAAGCATGCAAAGAGTATATGAGCAGCGGAAAGTAAAGCATGCAACTTGCAAGAGTGTAAAGGGAAGGGTTTGGAGAATTCAAATGCAATTGGAGACATGGATGTTTTTGTCGTGGTCCCAATAGGTGGCGCTATCGTACATCCACGTTGATGGAGACTTCAACCCACGGAGGGTAACAGTTGCGCGAGTCCACTGAGGGCTCCACCCACGAAGGGTCCACGAAGAAGCAACCTTGTCTATCCCATCATGGCCATCGCCCACGAAGGACATGCCTCACTACCGGTAGATCTTCACGGAGTAGGAGATCTCCTTGCCCTTACAAACTCCTTGGTTCAACTCCACAATCTTTTTCGGAGGCTCCCAAGTGACACCTAGCCAATCTAGGAGACACCACTCTCCAAGAAGTAATAAATGGTGTGTTGATGATGAACTCCTTGCTCTTTTGCTTCAAATGATAGTCTCCCCAACACTCAACTCTCTCTCACATGATATGGATTTGGTGGAAAGAAGATTTGAGTGGAAAGCAACTTGGGGAAGGCTAGAGATCAAGATTCATATGGTAGGAATGGAATATCTTGGCCTCAACACATGAGTAGGTGGTTCTCTCTCAGGAAATGTGTGTTGGAAGTGTAGGTATGTTCTGATGGCTCTATCCACGAATGAAGAGTGGGTGGAGGGGTATATATGGCCTCCACACAAAATCTAACCATTACACACAATTTACCAATCTTGGTGAGACCGAAGTGAAAAAATCGGTCGGACCGATTTAGCAAACCTAGTGACCGTTAGGGTTTTCGGTGGGACCGACTAGATCAACTCGATGGAACCGATGTGCTAGGGTTAGGGCAAAACCAAAACTCAGTTTGACCGATTACTCAAACTCAGTGGGACCGATTTGGGTAATAAGCGAGACAGAGAGTTGGCCAAGCAAACTCGATGGGGCCGATTGCATATCTCGGTGGGACCGGAAATATTGCAACAGGTAACAGAGAGTTTGCAAGTCCATCTCGGTGAGACCGAGATCCCATCGGTGAGACCGAACTGATTAGGGTTTCTGGCAGTGGCTATTTCAACTGACCTCGGTTGCTCCGGATAAAAAGAATCGGTGGGGCCGAGTTTGACTTTTGGTTTAGGACATATTTGGAAGTGAGAAAGTGGTTGAGGGCTTTGGAGCATATCACTAAGCACTTTGAGCAAGCAAGCCATTAAGCAACACCTCATCCCTTCTTAATAGTATTGGCTTTCCTATAGACTCAATGTGATCTTGGATCACTAAGATATAAAATGTAGAGTCTTGAGCTTGGAGCTTGGGCCAATCCTTTGTCCTTAGCATTTTGAAATGGTTCCACATCCTCTAGTCCATGCCACTTCATTGTTGAACTTATCTGAAACATACTAGGTAAAAGTGTTAGTCCAACAAGAGATATGTTGTCATTAATTACCAAAATCACCTAGGGAGCACTTGTGCTTTCAGAAGTATATATGATCTCTATTCGTCTTTTACACCCACACAACCCTCTTATCTTTGTAGCCCTTAACTTTCTCTTGTGCATGCACACGCCCGCCATCCCTCTCACCCTCCTCAAGCATTCTCTAGCTCCATCGCGCAAATTCGTCTTTTCACTTTAGGTCGTTCACCCACGGTGTGTGTAGGCCCCCCAGCTCCTTCTTTACGGCACACATCGATCGATATGCCTCTCTAGCCAGGTGTGCCTAGCACAAACACAAGCTTCCCCTCTTCTCTTGTCACCGTCCATGCCTCACTCCCACCACTCTTTTCATCGTTCTCGTACTCGCACACTCCTCCCCCTCGATATAGTATGCCTCTCGTACCACCTCCTACATGCATCCCTCTCTCTCTATCCTTCTCCTCGTGCCTCATTTGCTTCTAACACACACATTCATGTATACCGATCGATCTCCCAACATATACTAGATCGACTTAACCCCCCCCCAATCGATCGGATGTACCTCACAAGTTATGTCTCTCCTTTCTCTTACAAAGGGCGATTGATCTTCCTATGTAGTTACGTCTGCTTACCACAGCCACATCGTCCCCCCTCATCATTCGTTGCATGCCTCCTGACCCGTCTCTCACACGCACGTGCACAGACGACAAGCGGCCATCTCCT
Organism: Triticum urartu; assembly: GCF_003073215.2. Taxonomy (NCBI): domain Eukaryota; kingdom Viridiplantae; phylum Streptophyta; class Magnoliopsida; order Poales; family Poaceae; genus Triticum; species Triticum urartu. Next base: position 473,614,597 of record NC_053028.1, read on the forward strand.
CTCTTATTGATATTGCGGGTGTGCCCTCCATTTGTCTAGCAAGCCTATCCCACCATTTGTTAGAAGCAACTCCACTACCACCCCCTCCAACACTCTAGCTCTATCTCTCTCCCAACCTTATTCCTCTCCTGCACATATGCATGGATGCCGATCGATCTCCCTTAATACATGAGGCAGATCGATCTCCTTAATACATGAGGTAGGCCTCTCTCCTCCTCCACACATATACCAGCCATTGTACCTCTATAGTTAATTGGGCCTCCCTCTTCCCCCACCACACACTGATAGTCGAGCGCTGTAGGTAGGCATCCATGCCATAGAGACAAACTGCACAAGTCCCATCTCACGTTCCAGTAGGCCAGCCACTCTATATCTTTGACGTGGGCACACACAAATTCGATGGCACTCTTTATCGATCGCGTGCGCGCACACACACACACACATCATCCCTCTCTTCGATTCTATGGACACCTCACGCCGATGATACCTCCACTCTCTTCTCGTGGATCGCCCCCTCTATATATATGTTATATCCAGGACTCTATTTCACACACATTGCATATGTTACATTTTTTGATTGACCCCCCGCCCCAAAAAAACTCTCAAGAACCCACACACTATATCTCTCTAGGTTTGTATCTCTCTCACACAACCCCACATAGGTGGTGTACGTATACAAGAAGAGAATAGGTGCACCGTGCACGTACTCACGCTTCGTGCCCAGCCACACCCGCGCGGGTACACGGTGGAGCTCATTTCTTTACGAAATGGCAGCCCACGTGCTAATTTGAACACCTGTAGTGGTTGTTTACCTAGGGAGGTCGTGTACCACGCGTGCACGAAACAAAGTTCGACTTGACATGTTGCCGCGTTATTTTTAAATAAAGTTATAGCGCTCAATGGCACATACACAGAATATAAAACAATTTTTATGGAGAAAAAGGTAGTCTGCTCACTATATACAATGGAGCCTGCCTGCCTGGTTTGTCGCTCTTCATACTATCTCACACAAGGCTGCGGTGGCCTCTCTCTCTCACCGTTGGTCACTGATCCGGCCGCATCCCGTCCGCTGGGGGAAAGGGAGTGCGGTGGCCTCTCTCTCTCTCTCTCACCGTTGGTCACTGATCCGGCCGCATCCCGTCCGCCGAGGGAAAGGGAGGAAGTGCATCGTTTCTCCATTCGACGGCGCCGAGGCAGCACATCCCAATCTGTAGTACACGCTGTTCTCTCTGACCAAGCTCCGACGCGGTAGGGCCTACGCCACCTGCTCACAGATTCCGCCCGCCGCCACTCACCTAGTTACATCCCGACGACCTCTAGGTATCCCCTCCGGCCTTGCTCCACTACCCATCTTCCCATGTCGCTGCATGTGGATCTTCCATAGTTCTTTGCCCAAAACGTAGCTCGTCTGGCGTACTTTCCATATTGCATTCTCATCCTCACACCGTTTTAGACAGACACAACCGTGTTGTTATCTTCCTTTAGGACAAGGAATATGCTTCTTTTTTGTCTTTGCATGTGTCATCAACTGTTATTGGCCAGTAATTGTTTCCTTTCTACCTATTTTTTGCAAACAGGGCTATCCATTTCACCTTGTTGCTATTGCGACCTTTTGGTGAACTGCACAAATCACTTTTTTCTTAAGAGTGTTTTGTGCAGTTGTACTAAAATGTCACACGGGCAACGTCTCTACATTTCAGTGCGACTGCACAAAGGGAGATTGGTTTTTCTCTATCCTCCTCATCCAACTCCGAGCCTAATCTTCTCCAACTAGTTAGTCTTAAGAGAGACTGCAAAGGTGACCGGCTTCTATTTGTGTGTTTATTGTTTCATCAGCAGTCCTCTATTATCGTAATCACACTTAATATCTTTGGAACAGGGACGCTCAGCTCTATTTTAGTGGAACTGCACAAAATGATCGGAATGTTGCATGCTCCAGACAGCTACTTTTTTCCCAACATGCCTTGTTGATTTAGACAGAGCTGGGGGGACGTTGCTGCCAATGAAAGCATGGATCAATTTTAATTTAACACCTTCTCACAACTCTGTCTTCAGTTGTGATGTAATTATTAGCTCTGATCTGCTAATAATTGACATGCATTAGCAAGGAAGTTAGTTTTTTATTGTTTCTGAAAGAGCATCAATGGCAAGACACGCGAAACAAAAGCTGAAAGCTCACACCATTGTACAATTTCATGTCGCTGGAAAATTATTTGTATAGTATGTCAATTATGTAAACAAATGATGGAAGCTTGATAGCATTGCCAGAAGCCTCTTCATCATCCGGGTCCATGTGCCATGCACAAAATTATACTCCTTCGTTCCTAAATATGTGTCTTTTTACAAATTTCAAACGGGCATATTTTAGAGTGTAGATTCACTCATTTTGCTTCATATGTGTACTCCCTCCGTTCCTAAATATTCTATTCGTCTTTCTAGATATTTCAACAAGTGACTACGTAAGGAGCAAAATGAGTGAATCTACACTCTAAAATATGTCTATATACATCCGTATGTGCCAGTCCATTTGAAATCTCTAAAAAGACAAATATTTGAGTAGTCACTCGTTGAAATCTCTAGAAAGACAAACACTCCAGAGTATATTTAAGAACCGAGGGGGTAGTGCACAACTGCATGGGAGACTCAGCCCGGTTGTTGCGCCGCATTAATAGTGAGTAATGAGCAGTCAAATAATAAGCCCCACCTTTCCCACTATAAGTTGCTCTGAAGAAGCAACCATCAATACGCTCTTCTTTGAATCCGCTCATACTACTCCATCCGTCACTGTTTATACAACGTGCTTCAAAAAAATAAAAAAATGTGGGACCAAGGCGACTAGCGATCGGCCTGAAAAATAGCATTGGTAGTTATAGCACGGCGTCTATTACTAGAGGGAATAATGCATACACACATGCATGTAGTGCTTCCACCCCGGGTACACACATGCATGCACTTACTCCACTCTGTAGTAGTACAGTACATGGAGAGAAAATTGTGGACTTGATTGCGGTTACCATGCCCTAATTAATTGAGCATTAAACCAAACGCGTCTAAAGTCTCTCTAGTGGTGGAAATGCATTGAGAGAAATGCATCATAATAAAGCGCGCCCTATAAACTGTGACAAAGGGAGGAGTAGTATGAAGGTGCAAAACCAAGTACGCATATGGCCAGTTGGTCAACGCACCTCCTCTTGGCATATCACTGACATGTGGGACAAGAGTGTGAGCAAACCGATCTCAATTGACGGCAAAGAGCCAACCCGCCGTTCCTTGAGAGAGACGAGGAGCGAGAACACACAGACGGGCTCGCACGGAGGCCAAGATATATTCGAGCATGGTTGGTTGATCGATATCATTCATTACATGTTGGGCTGCCATTTTCCGCCCTTCTCCGGAATAAACGTGTACTTTATCAGAGATAAAAAATAAGAGTACAGATGCTCCACCATGCGGTTCTACTAGTAGTACTACTCGTACTACTGCGCTTGGCTCTTTGCCTCTTCGTGAAGTCGAACAATGATGATACTCCGCATGTTGGGTACTACAGTGTATGCCTCTGACAATCTGACACCGAATGGACTGATGCATGTCCACCGAGGGTAGGTTGCATTAGTCAAAAGGCATAAGCGAGCTTCACCTTGTCCTGCAAGCTTCTCCTCGTTTTGCGAGTTGACGGGACACACCAAAAAGTAGTGATAGTCCATACTCCCCCCTTTCCGGTTAATATGGCTTAATCTTTTTTGTGGGTAAATGAGAGAGCTTTGTTCATATATAAGCATTCTTAGGACGATCAGCCAAGACACTGGTCACTAGGAAGCGAGGTACCCCGCAAAAAAAGAAGTAGGAAGCGAGGTGTTTCATCAAGCCAGCTCTCGGCCACATTCAAAGTGCAGCAAGAACGGTTTGCACGAAGATGCGCCGCAAGGTTTGATGACCTGTTTACATGCTGAATAACAAAAAAAGAGGAAATATTACCGAGTGCTACTATTTGTAACAGGATATGAGCCAAAATTAATCGAGAATTGTGGCGAGTGTTCCATGCAATCAACTTCCATTATCACATGCGAGAACCCTCGAAGAGAACCAAATGTGCTAAAGATTACTTTATCACATTTTAAAATTATAGTAAGAGTGTAGATGCTCCTCCATCCGGTTCCTAGTACTAGTATAGTACGTACCTTTATAGACTACAGTAGTAGTACTAGTAAACTTTGCGCTTGGTTGTTCGCCTATTCGGGAAGTCAAACAATAATAGCACTAGTAGTAGTATAGTGTATGCTTCTGGCAATCTGACACCGAATTAACTGTTGCACGTTCACCGCCTGAGCGAGGGAGAGCTTGCATTAGTCAAAAGTTTCTCCTTGTCCCGCGAGCCACCGCGCGCAAGCTTCTCCCGTCCTGCAACCTTCTCCTCATTCGGCAAGTTGACGGGACACAACAAAGTAATGCTAGTCCATACTGCCTCCTCTCCGGTTAATATGGCTTAATTTCAAACGAGATAAATACACTGTCTGTCACTGTATATTTGTAAAAATACGGTCAGTGGACTTCATAATACGCTCATTGCGCTCAATATATATATTTTTTCCGGTGTTTATACGGTCACTAGCTCACCCTGACTGAGTATGTGTGTGCATGCACGTGTAGGTTGAGCACTTGAGCGTGACCGTGTGTGTTCCGTCGTGTGCTCGGACATGCATGCATTAGGGCGTCGTGCACGTTTATGCGTCCATGTGTACGTGTGACTGTTGCATACACGTAGGGGGAGTACATGTAGGGGCCACTAAGGAGCAGTCAAATCACACAGTAAGTTAGTCGGAAGAAGCAACCATCATTTCACTCTTGAATGACACGTACGCAATATAAAATGGTTGATATGGAGAGAAAAAGAAAACCACTATGTATACACTAGCAGGAGCCTAAGCTACAAGCCTGCTTGCTTAGATTGCTCTCTTCACAAGCATAGAACGATGGGCCTGATCCCGCAGCTGGGGGAAGGGAACAATGTTCTGCGTAGACGCGGTCGACATCGGCGAGGGAGAAAACCCACAGTCGGTGCGTCCCAATCGGGGGTCACCGCGGTATGGGCCGATGCCGCGTCCTAACTGCCCTTCTAGCTACAGCCCGACGTCCCAGGTAGTCCATCTTCCTTTTGGAGCTGGCTTGCTCCACTGCCGTAGCTCCATCTCCATGTCGATCTTTCTCTACTTCTACCAGCTTCTACTTGTGATGAGTTTATGTCTCATGAACTAGTGCCAGTACTATTATTCTAATCACACTTCTTCAATATCTTTGCCATCAGGGATGCTCAGGTCGATTTTAGTGGAACTGCACAAAAGCATCGTATGATCCGAGGGTGCCAGCCGTCTTTCCTTCGACTACCTGGCCAGGAAATTAAATCATGTTTAGGGTTTAGGGTTTAAGTCGTAGCGACCCCATCAGTAGTTTTTCTTTCGTACACGCTCTCACAACTTTTTTATTTAGTTGTGAAGTAAATATTGGCTATGATCTGTGAATCATTGAGATGCATCAGCATGCGTGTTAGTTTTCCTTTGTATTTGATGGAATGTTGTAACGGGGCAACCTTGGAATAGGAATGAAAATGGAGTGGAAAGTTCCCGTTTTTCCAGAGAAAAAATGGAAACGGAGAGAAACCAACGTTTCGTTTCGTTGGATCGCGCCATTGAGCAAAACCAACGTTTAAATCACGTATGTCGTGTTCGTGTCTCACCCTCCTCCATGGCTTGACCCCACACGGTCGCTCGGCATGCCACTCACCGCAAACCGAGTATACGATAACTTTCTTGCCTGCTTGTCGATGGATCGCGCCATGGAGTACTAGCACTACTGGAAGAGATTGACGAGTTGGGGGAGGACAGCTAGCTGTAGCACGGACTCCCAAGAACTTTTTACATGCATGTTGTAGCCGGCTATTCCGACCTTTGAACGCGGAGCAACCGCGTGCACCCGGAAGCGGCGCGGGCGACACTCTCTCGGCCGGCGCGCCGCTTCAATGCCGGTGCCGGTGAGAGGTCGCGTCCGCTCTGGCCGGGCATGAATGCGGCACTGACCATTTTGGGTGGGAAGCACGCGCGGGTGATGAAGAGGGTTCGGGTTGGTCAGGACCGGCCGTGGCAGCGGTCTGGACGTGCGCAAACAAGAGATGTTGTACATTAATATTGCTGCGTATATAATTAACAATGTAAATAATGTGCCAGTTGGACAAATATGATTGGAGATGGATGTCTATGTCTATGTGTGTGTGCGCGATGACTCTCGCAACCTGGAAGCGGGGGCGTGTTTTTGATCGAGTTTTCTTTCTTGGTACGTTAGAAAATCAGTTTGTCTAATTCACATCTAGATGTTATTTAAGGATATCACATCTAAGCTCCCACAAGTATATAATGTAGCAACAAGAAACAAAAAAAACTAGGAAAAAATAGACCACAAACAGAGTGGACATCAACTTAGGGTTTGCACTCTCCACACGCTCGCCGCACTACATATATGTTACACGCTGGAGGCTCATCGTTCATTTGCTAGGGTTTGCTATATTCACAGTCCCTCACCCTCTCTTCACCAAATCTAAACAAGACTGCGTTGGCCTCTTGTCTCTCTCTCTCCCCCCTCACAGCTGGTGAAGGAGGCGTCCGTATCCCGTCGCACCGGGAAGGGGAGGAGGTGCAGCGTTCACTCTATCGCCTTCGGCGAGGGAGGCAATCCACTGCTGGCTATGCTGTTCTCTTTCACCCAGCACCTGTGCGGGAGGGCCACGACCCCTTCTTCCTTGTTGTCGTACATAGTGTGGGCAGATCCGGCCTCCCGCCGCACGCCTTGCCACATCCCGACGACCCTAAGGTATAAGTTTCTTTGAAACCGTCGTTGCTCTAGCTGCATGTGGATCTTTTTCGATCTGTAGTCGAATCTAGGTCTTGGTTCAAAGAGGAAAGAAGGGTGCAGTGGGCTGGAGCAAGAATCTAGGACGTGGTTCAATGAGGAAAGGAGGGGCGGAAAGTAGTATAGACTGGCTATCCAGCCGCTTTGTAGGTCGAAAAGGGGAAAAGGGGGTAACCCAGTACACACATCTGTAAGGAACCGATCTCTTTGTTGAAAAGGGAAAGAAACTGGGGGGGTCAGGTAGTTTGTGCAGGACTAGATTTGCTTCCCTCACATAGGAAGAAGGTTCAAAGCGAACAAATATGGGACCAGCGCATATATGCTACTTGGCTACATACTCTGCATCACCCATTTATTCGTGTGGATGCACATGGTGCTGGCATGTCCCATACAGCTATTTTGCTGTTGTTAATCTAAGAACGTCGCCGGAAAATTGAAGCAATGCCACTGTTAAAAGTAAATTACATTTTTTAACGAATGTTGTTTCAAGAGAATGTCTCTGTTAATACGAATCAATGCAACCGTTTTAGAAATGCTACTGTCCTACTTTGTTTTCCATCCAAGATAAGTTAGATGCTTCTTTCTGTCACTGTTTGTTTCATCCTCCTTTATCGGCAAGTAACTGTTTCCTTTTTTGCCTCTGTTAAAACAGGGGTATCGATTCAACTTGTTGCTATTGCGATATTTTGCTTCGCTACTCGAAACACTTATGTTTTAAGAGTGTTTTGTGCAGTTCAACTTGAATGTCACACTAGTGACTTTGCTTAATTTTGGTGGAACTGCACAATAGGAGATCGAGATTTGTTTCCAGTCTTCGTGGTGAGTTGTTTCAAATCTTGGTCTCAACCACATGATGTGCAGTGTGCTTTGAGATGTTGTGCTACTTGTTTTGGTACTGTTTTAAATAAATGTTGAATTGAAGCTATTGTATTGCTGAATTTTCCCATTAAGTAGTGAACAAAAATGGGACCAACCCAGACATGATGCTTGTTGCTTTGTTACAACAAATTCAGCATCACCCCCTTTATAAGCCAATAATTGATGCCACTCTCAGAATTAACTACTGAATCTTATTTCAAAACTGCAACACTGGCGGGATTACCATTTTTGTGGCCACATGTTTCATCCTCCTTTATTAGCCAGTAATTGATTCCTTTTTTGCCTCTGTTTAAATAGGGATATCTATTCAACTTGTTGCTATTGCGACATTTTACTTTGCTACGCGAAACACTTTGCTTGATTTTTGTGCAACTGCACAAAATGAGATTGGATTTCCTATTCGTGTTGGCAGATTCGTATGTTATCTTGTCCGTCTCATGAAAGGTCAGTACAGGCCTTCATCCACATGATTGTGCAGTGTGCTTTGAGATGTTGTGCTACTTGTATTGGTACTGTTTTAAATATATGTTGAACTGAAGCTATTGTATTGCTGTATTTTCCCATTAAGTAGTGAACAAAAATGGGACCAACCCAGACATGATGCTTGTTGCTTTGTTACAACAAACTCTGCATCACCCCCTTTATAAGTAGATGGAAGCACATACTGTTGTTGCGCCCACTCTCCCCTGGAACTGTTTATGCTTTTCGTTAATCTAATGCCGCTGGTAAAATTAAGCAATGCCACTCTCAGAATTAATTAACTACTGAATCTTAGTTCAAAACTGCAACACTTGTTAGGAATGGTACTATCCTGCTTTGTAGTTCTTTCTACATGTTTAACCAAGGTATTGTTAAGATAATGTCTCTATTAAAATAAATCAGTTGCATTGTTTTAGGAATGGTACTTTTCTGCTTTGTCGTTCTTTATACATGTTGAAACAAGGCATTGCTAAGATAATGTCTCAGTCAATATGAATGAATCACATTGATGGAGAATTGCTACTCTCCTGCTTTGTTTCCCATTAAGATAAAGTAGATCAGTAGATGCTTTTCTTCTGGGAGTACAAGTCATCAACCGTTATTTCTCAGTAATTATTTCCCTTATACCTATTGTTGCTTACATGGATATCAAAATTAAAGCTCGGTTTTATTCCGACTTCGATTTTAGTTGAACTACACGAAAGGAGCCAATGTGTCCAAGGCAAACTGTTGCATTACTGGGTCCAGTTGGTCATTCCACTTTGCAGAAAGAAGCAGTCACTGTTTGCGCTACATTACAGAAGGAATGACCGAGAAGCTTTACAGAGTATTATTAGACACCGGTGACATGACTAGTCTGCAGAGACCATTGGCAATTTAACAACACATGGAGTGCCCTGGGCAAAAAGTGCCCAAACAAGTACAAGAAGCTACGACAGGACTCCACGATCATAGGCATTACATATTTTGAATGGGAAAAGCTTGTGAAAGTTTAATCATTGGTGTTAGCAAGAAGACGTTAGTTTAATATATTGGAATTGGAAAACCTTGTCAAAATTTGCTCATTGATGTTAGCCAGAAGACATGCATTTGATATTTTTGAGTGGGACGCCCTTGTTGTGAGCAACGTCAAGTGTTTTTTCCTATTCATGTGTTCAGTTTAGAAGTAAATAGTTACTCTGCTGAGATATTCCTGTGTTAAGAGTTTGTTCTGAATATTGTCTATGTAATGCCAGGCCTTGTGTTTGATTGCAAAGTTGAGCTTGGAATGTTGTGGCATGCGGCATCACAAGCTGTTCACCGTGCCTCCTGAAAATAATGCTTCGTATTGTTTTGCATGTTGATCTAATGCCAGTGATTTGCTTGTTAAGAAGATCATCCTCTTCTGTTGTTTCTGTGCTTAAGAAGTTCATCGTCTGATGTTTCATTCATAGCCTATACGACAAGTCGGGTAGGTTAGACGTGAAAGCATATGATCTTCCGACCAACTCATGATATTAGGTCGTGATTGGATCGTCGTTTTCCAACCAAAACCGGTTGTAAAACTGATGCTTGTAAATTAAAGCAAATGGTCTCGGGCGAAGGCGCTTGGTTGGTCGATTTTGACTAGTAAAATACCGGAAGTACTTCACACACGATAAAAACGCTGAACGACACTCGAACGATTGCTAATCCAGCCGTTAGCTGTTGTTTCAGCCTTGCCCATGGATGGCATGATACGCACGTCATGCATGTATTGTCTGGTAATGTCGTCCATATAGCAGTGCTCGTAAAATATACACTAGTCTCTCAAATTACACGCGTAACCCATCGGTTTTACTTACAGACCTCGGGCCCTCGGTTTCATTACGCATGTATTTTACGCGTTGTTTCCGATGACGAGTAAATTACACTTGTATGTTAATACAGGTTTGAAATAAACCAGAGCTCCCAAGCGCGGCCTTACCGTTTCATGCCGTCTCAGTTTCTCGAAGGTGCTCATAGGTGTCCGATGATCCTGGCTTCTTGAATGAGCAGCGAGCCCTGTATCAGACCATCCGTAGGGCCCGCGAGGCCCTCTCTGTTGTCCTTCGAGTTGTTGCACTCGCCGTGGCGTCGAGCATTGTTAACATCGTCAACGAACATGAGGATTTAGGAGATGACTTTATTTTGACTGGATGACACTAGGGACCCACTAGGGCCATAGCCGTACGTACGCAAGTGCCTCCTTATTATGTACAACTATATTATTTTTTTGCTTTCACCTGGTTTCCTGACATCACGGTCCCACACCATTGTCAACCTATGTAGTCAATATAAACGAGAGAATTGCACAAGGTGCGGCCGACAGCTGGGACCAAGCAGCTCGAGCAGTATTTGTGTTTTTGAGGTGTGAGCATTGTAGAGTTTTTCTTGGCGATGATTTCGTTGTTGTTTAGAGGAGAGCAGGGTATTAACTGGGCGGGCTGTGGCCCGTCTAGCCTAGGCCAGATATCCAGCCCAGATACTAATTTTTTCAAGATGAAAATGGCTAGCCCAGCCATACGTCTTTTTGAGGAATACCCAGGCAAGGTCAACTTGTTATTCTCCGCCCCGCTGGGCTGCAAATCTTTCCTAGGAGGGATGCATTAGGCTTAACAGGAAAATGGGCTTTAAAAAATAATAAATGGGATGTAATTATAAAAACTGGGCAGTAACTATAAAAAAATGCACCAAACACGAAATTAGTTTATAAAATTTTATTTATGGATTTTGAAAATCTTAAATTTTCATTGTTGCGCGCGCAATGTTTCGTTGGATTTTTACGTAATACAAATTTATATTTAATCCGACTAGAAATTTTGGGATAAAAATATTTCGGATCCCATCAAAATGTCGGAAATTTTATTGAATTATGTCTTCAACGGTTGCTTGAAATTATTAATCGTTGTCCTAGCTAGAAAATGGGCTGTACTTTTAACAAACTATAAATGGGCTGTTGTAAATTCCATTAGAATTCAAAAATGGGTTGTACATTCTTACAAAACGCAAAAGGGCTATAAGTTCTCTGCCACACACTTGTGAGCCTACTAAGTGAGGCATCCCCTAAAAAAAATAAGTTGACGTGTATGCAAGGCTTTGTCAAGTTATTATAGTCAACACATGGTTCTAGCAACAGTGGCCGTCGGATGTCTATCCAACGGATGTCATGCTTCTTCTTCAGTCTCGGATATTCTTAGCTTCGGCCGCCCAAAAAATGATTCCTCCCCCTGACATTTGGGGCGCACCGTTTCGGAGGTTGACCTGTGGGCCTACTAAGTTGGAGCGTACCAAGGGCTTTGTCAACTTAGTCAATATAAACGATTCTAGCTTCAGTGACCGTACGATGTCCATCCAACGGCCGTAGTGCTTCTTCAACCTCTGGTCTTCTTGGTCCAGCCGCCCAAAGCAGCGCCGGTCGTGCCGCCTGCTCCTGCCTCCCGTGGCCAGCTGTGCTGCCGCGGAGGCCTCACCGCCCCCATACTACTCCCACCGCTGGCCAGGCCATCCCTCCACTCACCCACACCCCCTGTTATTCTGCGGCGATGGCAGCCTCACACCACAGCCGAACCAGTGAACCCTCGTACTCCTCTCCGCACGGGCTTCCACTGTCGCATCTTCCCCGGCTCCGCATCGTCCCCTTCCTAGGCCTCGCCGTCGTCCACCGCCCTGGTGCTCTCGGTGCGGCGTGGTCAACATGGTCAACGACCGACTTCCATCGGAAGAGTACTGTACGTGGAGAGGCTGACAGCTGGGTCCACGGCGGCCGCAAGGAAGTGCCTCCTTATTACGCGCAAAATAATTATTCCTCCACCTGACAGCGGGGACCCACCGGACGGGCCACCTTATTTCACGAAAAAAACGTTTCCCCCTGACTGCTGGGACCCACCGGACGGGCCACCGTATTTCGCGAAAAAACGTTCCCCCGCTGTCAGCTCGGACCCATCGGAAGTGCCTCCTTATTACGCACAAAAAAATGAATGCTCCCCCTGCTAGCTGAGACCCACCTTGGTGGGAGGCTGACTTGTGGGCCTACTAAGTTGATGGGGACGGAGGGCTTTGTCAACTTAGTCAATATAAACGATTCTAGCTCCAGTGACCGTACGATGTCCATCCAATGGCCGTAGTGCTTCTTCAACCTCTAGTCTTCTTGCTCCAGCCGCCCAAAGCAGGGCCGGTCGTGCTGCCTGCTCCTGCCTCCCATGGCCGTCTATGCTGCCGCAGAAGCCTCACCGCCCCTACTATTCCCACCACTGGCTAGGCCCTGCGGCGACACTAGCCTCACACCGCAGCAGAACGAGTGAACCCTCATACTCCTCTCCGCGTGGGCATCCACTGTCGCGTCTTCACTGGCTCCACATCGTCCCCTTCCTAGGCCTCGCCGTCGTCCACCACCCTAGTGCTCTCGGCGCGGCATGGTCAACATGGTCAAGGAACGACTTCCATCGGACATGGACTGTACATGGAGAGGCTGACAGCTGGGTCCATGGCGGCAGCAACGAAGTGCCTCCTTATTATGCGGAAAATAATGATTCCTCCACCTGACAGCAGGGACCCACCGGATGGGCCATCGTATTTCACGAATAAAACGTTTCCCCCTGACTGCTGGGACCCACCAGCTACACCTTCGCATGCAAGGAAGTGCGTTCGGGCAAAAAAACGATTCGCCCCCCTGACTGCTGGGACCCACCAGCTACATCTTCGCACGCAAGGAAGTGCGTCCGAGAAAAAAACCAAAACGATTCGCCCCCTGACTGCTGGGACCCACCAGCTACATCTTCGCAGGCAAGGAAGTGCATGACAGTCGGGACCCACCTGGTTGAAGCGTACGTAGCGTTGTCATTCTGGTCGCGAACGTGTACGTACATATATACTGGTCGATGTAGAGGCGCGCACGTGTCGTAGTAGAGGCGCGTACGTGTTGTAGTAGAGGCACGCACGTAGCATGTACACGTATGTACAACGGCCAGGGTGCAAGAAAGAAAATACGGCCACGTACGTACATACGGGCAGGGTCTCAAACGCCTACTCGCGCATACGTACGGCGAGGGCTCGTGTACATGGCTGGGTCGGAACGGAGAAACAACGTCGTCGTCGTGTTCATGGGGAGGCAACGGAATGCGTCGTGTTCATGGGGAGGCAACGGAATGCGTCGTGTTCATGGGAGGCAACGGAATGCATCGTGTTCATGGGGAGGGGTGTGGCGTACCGCAAAACGGAGGAAACGGACCTCCTACGGTCGAAATGGGGGTCCTGTTTATCGGGAGGGGTGTGGCGTACCGCAAAACCGAGGAAACGGACCTCCTACGGTCGAAACGGGGGTCCTGTTGATTGGGAGGGGTGTGGCGTACTGCAAAACGAACGAAACGGACCTCCTACGGTCGAAACGGGGGTCCTGTTGATCGGGAGGGGTGTGGCGTACCGCAAAACGGACGAAACGGACCTCCTACGGTCGAAATGGGGGTCCTGTTCATCGGGAGGGGTGTGGCGTACCGCAAAACAGGACTCCACGGGATACTGTTCATCTCCACCGTCGACCTCCTCCAGCCTCCACGGGCTACCGTCGACCTCCTCCAGCCTCCACGGGCTCCTGTTCATCCAGCCTCCACCGTGCGCTACTCCACCGGCTACTGTTCAACCACCCCTCCACGGGCACCCCTCCACCGTCTACTATTCATCCAGCCCTCCACACCACGGGGTCCTGTTCAACCACCCCTCCACGGGTACCCCTCCACCATCTACTGTTCATCCAGCCCTCCACACCACGGGGTCCTGTTCATCAAGAGGCAAAGCCACCGCTCACTGTTCATCCAACCCCCCCCCTGCAACGCTCACTGTTCATCCAATCGATCGGCTTCAGTTAGCAGCAGTAGCGAAGGAATCGCTCGATCGGGTTCAGTTAACAGCCATCGATTGATTGCTCGGGTTCAGTAACGCGTAGCCTGTAGTGCAATCACTCGGGTTCAGTTAGAGCCCAACGCCTCGCTCGGGTTCAGTTAGAGCCAACGCCTCGCACACACGCGCGTACGTGTATGAGAGAAACGTGCATCGCTCGGCCCCGACCTCCCATCGTAACCGGGAACTCCCCGAAATTTTCCTCCCCCTCACTTCTACCATGGTTTTTCCGCCATGGACGGCCCAAAGAATGTCATGCAGCTGCGTCTCCGGCCCGCCCAGGACAAAAATCCCATTTTTTGTCATGATTTTTTGTCATAGAAGTAGGAGCCCACCACATCTATGATGATACCCGGTTTTGTCACAATTATTGTCATAGAAGTGTCATATGTATGACAGAAAAAATTTCGTTCGGCCCAAAATGTCACGGATGTGTCTTTTTTTGTAGTGTCGGCACCAGAGACATCATCCTATTCGGTTCTGCATGGACTATTTCTCTCTGTATGCACTAGCAAACAAATCTGTCCATGCCTATTTCTGTCAACAATCTCCAAAACACAAGAGGGAAATATTGCACCAACAATCTCCCCCTTTTTGGACGATTGTTGACAAAAGAAAACACATCGAAAGATAGATAACGGAATGAAATGGAATGCGAGGAATAATGAAAGATGAGAGATAATTACGAAGATAAAACATGCCCCCTAAATATATGCATCAAATGCACAGAAGATAAATCGGAAGGTAGTGAGATGAACTTCATATGAGTGACATTAACATATAATCTCATTCGTGGTCTCTCTCAATGCACTCAACAGTGTCTGAGGTATTTCCTGTCACATACAATCTTTGAAAAAGATTTGTTAGATAGAGTGAATACTTTGAAATGATTTGTGATGAAGGATAAGCTATGAGGATTCACTTCGAACACGGTTTGAATCCACACGAGATATAAGTTCCCTGCAAGTTAGATACTCGAGGAGAATCAGAGCAAGGGAATCACAGGTATATTGCTCGGAGTAGATAAGCTTCACGCGAAGTTTTCCTGCAACAAGGATGATACGATGGACATATGCGAGGAAAAACAACTTATGAGACATATAGAGAGCTTTCGAATCTCAAGAAATTTAATTTGAAGCTAACTTTCTTCTCCTGCAAGGTTAGATAGCGAAAGATAATCATTAAAGAATATCTAACCACAAGAAATATATAGTTTCAAGGAGTAAAATATCTCTACTAGAGAAGCATGATTTCCAATCCTCCTTGAAATGCTTTTACTTTCCCTGCACGATAGATAAATATCGAGGATAATTAAAGCAAGTAAATAAGCTTTTGATTGCACCTGCAAATAGATAATTGGAAGCAAATAACATTGCAGGGGGGTTATTAACGGTACATGATGACCAAGTATTTCAACACCACAGGTGGTGCTCCAAGTTCCAAAAGTAAATAGTTCGATGAAAACCAAATAGTTCGACAGAGAAGCAAATGGCGAATGGAAACACCTTGCAAGTAACCCGCTTATCTATCACTCGATGTTCTTCTTCCCCTTTTTGTCAACAAGTGTCAAAAAGGAAAGAGAATGCATGCGAGGAACTACTCATCTAAAGGATCCTCAGAATTAGGACTCGAACTATTCGGAGAAGCAGAGCGAGTGATGGTCGAAGTCGAAGCAGGAGTTGGAGATGCAACATGGACTTCGTGATCAGCTTTGGGAGTAGCAGCGTGAGGTGCATCTGGCTTGTAGATAAATGTTCCTGCTGTGTCTTCGAGAACATCATCTGGTTCAACAAACAACAGGTCGGTGGAAGCAGAATGCTGAGGAAGCACTGGGGTTTGCCTTCGGATGTGAGGAACTTCAAACGGCTCTAGATGATCGTATTCTTTCTTGATACCCTTGGCAGAAAATTGTTTGCAAGAATAATGCTTGCACAGAAGGGTCCAGGAGCGCTTCTTTTGTTCCCTCTCATACAGGAGAGCTTGTTGAGCATAATTGTGAAGCAAATTAATCTCAGTCATCATTTCCACCTGCACTTTTAGGTCAAGCTTGATATGACTTTCCAGGGCTTGCTGAGTGTGAAACAAATCTCATATAGTGAAGGATTTTCTTCACGAGGGATTCAACTTTTGCCTTCTTGACCTTCAGAGCTTTAGCAGAAGCAGGCATTGAAGCAGAGGAACTATCATCAATTGGCATCTTCCCTTTGCCTATGTCCTTCACAATCCTGAGTGTGTCACGGACCGGTGGCATATAAACTTTCGGAACATATGGGCAGAAAAACTTTTCATCAATAAGCTGCTCAATGGAAAACATTATCCAAGGTGCATAAGGCTTCAAAGCTTGAGGGGTGTCAGTTGCGCAGGCCAGGTTGCGAATGAAAAGATTAGGAATGTCAAAATGAATACCCTAAGTTGTGGCTAGAAGAGCATTTCCCACGATGCCATTGATGGTTTCTGGCATGTTTGTTGGCATGAGGGAGTTGCAGAGGATGTAGAATAACACTTTGTTCTCATAAGCCAGATTCTTTGGATTTGTCTCTATACATTCATCACCAGCAAGTTTGGGGTCCATTAGTAGATGGAGTTGAGCTTCAAATACTTCCCAATAGTGTAGTTTTTGTTCACGATTAGCATCAAATTCGCACCAAGGAAGATTCAACAGTGCTAAGTGAAGGAAATATGCCCTAGAGGCAATAATAAAGTTGTTATTTTATATTTCCTTATTCATGATAAAGGATTATTATTCATGCTAGAAGTGTATTAATAGGAAACCTTAATACATGTGTGAATACATAAACAAATATTGTGTCCCTAGTAAGCCTCTACTAGACTAGCTCGTTGATCAAATATGGTTAAGGTTTCCTAACCATTGACATGAGTTGTCATTTGATAACACGATCACATCATTAGGAGAATGATGTGATGGAAAAGACCCATCCGTTAGCTTAGCATAATGATCGTTCAGTTTTATTGCTATTGCTTTCTTCATGTCAAATACGTATTCCTTCGACTATGAGATTATGCAACTCTCGGATATCGGAGGAATGCCTAGTGTCCTATCAAACGTCACAACGTAACTGGGTGATTATAAATATGCTCTACAGGTATCTCCAAAGTTGTTTGTTGAGTTGGCATAGATCGAGATTAGGATTTGTCACTCCGAGTAACGGAGAGGTATCTCTGGCCCCCCTCGGTAATACACATCATAAGCTTGCAAACAAACGACTAAGGAGTTAGTCACGAGGTGATGTATTATAGAACGGGTAAAGAGACTTGCCGGTAACGTGATTGAACTAGGTATGAAGATACCAATGATCGAATCTCGGGCAAGTAACATACCAATGGACAAAGGGAATTACATATGTTGTCATAACGGTTCGACCGATAAAGATCTTCGTAGAATATGTAGGAGCCAATATGAGCATCCAAGTTCCACTATTGGTTATTGACCGGAGAGGTGTCTCGGTCATGTCTACATAGTTCTCGAACCCGTAGGGTCTGCACGCTTAACGTTCGGTGACGATATTGTATTATATGAGTTATGTGATTTGGTGAACGAATATTGTTTGGAGTATCAGATGAGATCACAGACATGACGAGGAGTATCGAAATGGTCGGGAGGTAAAGATTGATATATAGGACGATAGTATTCGGACACCGGAAGTGTTCTGGAGTGTATCGGGTATTATCAGAGTACCGGAGGGGTTACCGGAACCCCCGGGGAGAAAATATGGGCCATATGGGCCATGAGAGGGGGCACACCAGCCCACAAGGGGTGGCGCGCCCCCTATGGGAGGAGGCCTAATTGGGAGAAGGAAAAATGGCGGTTCGGCCCCCCTTTCCTTTCTCTCTACCCCTTGCCTTTCTTCTTTGGTGAAATAAGGCAAGGGGGGCGCCACTTGGGGAAACCCCAAGTAGGATTCGGATCCTACTTGGGGCGCACCCTGGCTACCTCCCCTCTCCCTCCCACCTATATATATGTGTGTGTGTGTGTGTGTGTGTGTGTGTGTGTGTGTGTGCGCGTGCGTGTGGGGGGGCGCTCCTAGCACACACCAGACAATTTCTTAGCCGTGTGCGGCACCCACTCCATCATTTACTCCCATGGTCATATCTTCGTAGTGCTTAGGCGAAGCCCTGCGCGGATCACTTCACCATCACCATCACCACGTCGTCGTGCTGATGGAACTCATCTACTACCTTGACAACTTGGTGGCTCAAGAAGGCGAGGGACGTCACCGAGCTGAACATGTGCAGAACTCGGAGGTGTCGTATGTTCGATACTTGATTGGTCGGAGCTAGAAGAAGTTCGACTACATCAACCACGTTGTCAAACGCTTCCGCTTACGGTCTACAAAGGTACGTAGACACACTCTCCCCCTCGTTGCTATGCATATCCATGGATAGATCATTGCATGTGCGTAGATTTTTTTTGTTTTCCATGCAACGTTTCCCAACACTAAGAACTGGTCAGCCAAACATTTGATCTTTTCTTCTCCTGCCATCCATTCGAGGATCCAAGTGCTGCTATCTGTAAGGTCTCTGAGATATAAAGAGTGGCATAGAACTGATTAATTACCTCACGATTCCAGCCATGATTGAAATGAAGGAAGCTCTTCAGGAAGACTAGTTCAATCTGCTCGATGGTGTGATGGAAACAGGGTAAACTTTCGGGATCTACGAAATCCAGAATCTTGTGCTTGAAAATGTGATTCTTTCCATACATAATACAAGCATAATACATGGTTTGTTCCTTTGGCTGGAATCTTGGTGACAAGGAAGTTCTTTCTCCATCATTTGGGCTGGTTCCAAAGAATGCAAGTTTCGAAAGATGAAACTACTCGTTAAAGGCAAGACCCACTACAAAAAGACACATCCATGACATTTTGGCTCGAACGAATTTTTTTATTCTATCATGCTTATGACACTTCCATGACGATGATTGTGACAAAACCATGTATCACCATAGATGTGGTGGGCTCCTACTTCTATGACAGAAAATCATGATAGAAATGGGCTTTTCGTCTTGGCTGGGCTGGGGACGCACCTGCATGACATTGTTTGGGCCGTCCATGACAGGAAAAATCATGGTAGAAACGAGGGCGAGGAATCTAGGAGTGATGTCGCTTGAAGCTACGTCGGTATTTCCCCAAAGAGGAAGGGATGATGCAGCACAGCGGCGGTAGGTATTTCCCTCGGATATGAAACCAAGGTTATCGAACCAGTAGGAGAACCAAGCAAGACAACGTAAACAACACCTGCACACAAATAACAACTACTCGCAACCCAACCTGTAAAAGGGGTTGTCAATCCCTTTCGGGTAGCAGCGCCCCAAGATGGGCAAACGGACGTGAGAGAATTGTAAATATTGATAGATCGAACGCCAAAAAAAATTTGCAGCAAGGTATTTTTGTATTTTTGGTTTAATAGATCTGAAAATAAAAGGCAAATGAAAATAGATCGCGAAGGAAAATAATATGGGAAAGAGTCCTGGGGGCCATAGGTTTCACTAGTGGCTTCTCTCGAGAAAATTAGAAAATGGTGGGTAAACAAATTACTGTTGGGCAATTGATAGAACTTCAAACAATCATGATAATATCCAGGCAATGATCATTATATAGGCATCACGTCCAAGATTAGTAGACCGACTCCTGCCTGCATCTACTACTATTACTCCACATGTCGATCGCTATCCAACATGCATCTAGTGTATTAAGTTCATGGAAAAACGGAGTAATGCAATAAGAACGATGACATGATGTAGACAAGATCTATCTATGTAGAGATAGACCCCATCGTTTTATCCTTAGTAGCAACGATACATACGCGTCGGTTCCCTTTCTGTCACTTGGATCAAGCACTGTAAGATCGAACCCACTATAAAGCACCTCTTCCCATTGCAAGATAAATAGATCAAGTTGGCCAAACAAAACCCAAATATCGGAGAAGAAATATGAGGCTATAAGCAGTCATGCATATAAGAGATCAAAGAAACTCAAATAACTTTCATGGATATAAAAAGGTAGGTCTGATCATAAACTCAAAGTTCTTCCGATCCCAACAAACACAC
Source organism: Triticum urartu (assembly GCF_003073215.2). Taxonomy (NCBI): domain Eukaryota; kingdom Viridiplantae; phylum Streptophyta; class Magnoliopsida; order Poales; family Poaceae; genus Triticum; species Triticum urartu. Next base: position 473,634,812 of record NC_053028.1, read on the forward strand.
CGCAAAACGAGTTACATTATATGGATCTCCAAGAGACCATTGCATTGATAATCAAACGAGAGAGAGAGGAAGCCATCTAGCTACTAACTACGCATCATGAGAGAGGCACCAATGGAAGTGGTGAACCCCTCTATGATGGTGTCTAGCTTGGATCTGGTGGTTCTGGACTCTGCGGCAGCTGGAATTGATTTTAGTCGACTCCCCTAGGGTTTCTGGAATATTGGGGTATTTATAGAGCAAAGAGGCGGTCCGGGGGGCACCCGAGGTAGGCACAACCCACCAGGGCGCACCTGGGCCTCCAGGCGTGCCCTGGCGGGTTGTGCTCTCCTTGGAGCATCCCCCCGGCATTGCCTTGGCCCGTTAGGTGTCTTTTGGTCTATAAAAAATATCCGTAAAGTTTCACTGCATTTGGACTCCGTTTGGTATTGATTTTCTACGATGTAAAAAACATGCAAAAAAGAAAATGGCACTTGGCACTATGTCAATAGGTTAGTACCAAAAAATGATATAAAATGATTATAAAACATCCAAGATTGATAATATAACAGCATGGAACAATAAAAAATCATAGATACGTTGTAGACGTATCAGCATCCCCAAGCTTAACTGCTACTCGTCCTCCAGTAGGTAAGTGATAAAAACAGAATTTTTGATGTGGAATGCTGCCTATCATGTCATATCATATTCTTTTCTTTATAGCATGGAAATTTGGACTTTATATTGTTCAAAGCAATAGTCTAGTTTTGACATGATAACTTAAATACTCAAGCATATCAACAAGCAACCATGTATTTCAAAATATCAACACTAAAATAAGCTATCCCTAGCTCATCATGCTCACATAATTCCTATTCGCAAGAATAAGAACATCATTAATTCTTCCCATAAGCTTTTTAATAGTAGAATCCGCCAACTGCAAATTCAAAGAACATGATTCAATATCGGTAAGACCAAGCACATCACATAAAGATTTCGGAATTGTAGAAACACTAGCACCCAAGTCACACAAAGCGAAACACTCATAATTTTTAATCTTGATTTTGATAGTAGGTTCCCATTCATCATGCAATTTTCTAGGAATTGAGACTTCTAATTCCAACTTTTCTTCTAAAGCTTTCATCATAGCATCAACAATATGTTTAGTAAAAGCTTTATTTTGTTCATAAGCATGGGGTGAATTTATCATGGATTGCAACAAAGAAATACAATCAATCAAAGAGCAACTATCATAATTAAAGTCTTTGTAATCCAAAAGAGTGGCCACATCACTAGCTAAAGTTTTTGACCTCTTCAAACCCACTTTTATCAATTTTCTCAACAAGATTTTCACCCTCCGAAATATCGGGACGCCTTCTAACTAAAGTTGACTCTTCTCCAGTCACCTTTTCATCAATCTTAACTTTACTAAACAAGGAATCAATAGAAGAAACACCAACCATTGTAAGATCTTCATCACTTTTGTGAAAGTCATCACTAGAAAACGCTTTTCTAAAAAAATATGTTTTAGCTCTAAGCATAGCGGTTCTTTTCTTACTTTCATCCATAGAAACATAAAGAGCTTTAATTGATTCCTCAACCTTAGGCACAAAAATTTTCATCTTGATACTTTCCACATCATGAGATATTCTATCAACACTTCTAGACAAATCATCAATCTTATTCAACTTTTCTTCTATGTAGTGTTGAAATTTTTTTGTGTGTTGATAAATTCTTTAATATTATTCTCAAGATCAGAGGTGTGCCTATTATTATTATAAGAAGGATTTCCATAGGAATTACCATAATTATTAGATGATATGCATGAGTAGAACACAAAGAGTTGTGGGCGGTGATAGTCATATTGCTTACCACCAATGTCTTATTTTGATTCGGCGGTATTGTGGGATGAAGCGGCCCGGAACAACCTTACATGTCCATGCACATGAGACCGGTTCCACCGACTGACATGCAACTAGTTTTGCATAAAGGTGGCTGGCGGGTGTCTCTTTCTCCTACTTTAGTCGAATCGAATTTGACTATGGTCGGTCCTTGAAGAAGGTTAAAACAACAAACTTAACGGATCACCCTTGTGGTTTTTGCCGTAGGTCAGAATGGTTCTTGCTAGAAGCTCGTAGTAGCCACATAAAACTTGTAACAACAAAGTAGAGGATGACTAACTTGTTTTTGCAGGGCATGTTGTGATGTGATATACGTTATTCTATGAGATGAACATGTTTTGTAAGATATCTGGCAACCGGCACGAGCCTTATGGTTGTCTCTTTATTGTATGAAATTCATACACCATGTAATTGCTTTACTTTATCACTATGCGTTAGCGATAGTTGTAGAAGCAATAGTTGGCGAGACGACCACGACACTACGATGGAGATCAAGGTGTCGAGCCAGTGACGATGGAGATCATGACTATGCTTTGAAGATGGAGATCAAAAGCACTAGATGATGATGGCCATATCATGTCACATATTTTGATTTCATGTGATGTTTGTCTTTCATGCATCTTATTTTGCTTAGAATGGCGGTATCATTATAAGATGATTCCTTCACTAAATTTCAAGGTAAAAGTGTTCTCCCTAAGTATGCACCATTGCTACAGTTCATCGTTTCGAGACACCACGTGATGATCGGGTGTGATAGACTCTACGTTCACATACAACGGGTGCAAGACAGTTTTGCACATGCAGAATACTTGGGTTCAACTTGACGAGCCTAGCATGTACAGACATGGCCTCGGAACACTGGAGACCAAAAGGTCGAACGTGAATCATATAGTAGATATGATCAACATAGAGATGTTCACCATTGATGACTACCCCATCTCACGTGATGATCAGACATGGGTTAGTTGATTTGGATCACGTATCACTTAGATGACTTGAGGGATGTCTATTTAAGTGGGAGTTCTTAAGTAATTTGATTAATTGAACTTAATTTATCATGAACTTAGTCTTGATAGTTTTGCATATCTATGTTGTAGATCAATAGCTCGCGATATAGCTCCTATATATTTTTGATATGTTCCTAGAGAAAACTAAGTTGAAAGATGATAGTAGCAATGATGTGGACTAGGTCCGTGATCTAAGGATTATCCTCATTGCCGCACAAAAGAATTATGTCCTTGATGCACCGCTAGGTGACAAACCTGTTGTAGGAGCAGATGGACGTTATGAACGTTTTGCAAGCTCGATATGATGACTACTTGATAGTTTAGTGCGCCATGCTTTACAGCTTAAAACCGGGATTTCATAAATGTTTTGAACGCCATGGAACATATGAGATGTTCCAAGAGCTGAAAATTGGTATTTCAGATTCATGCCCGTGTCGAGAGGTATGAGACCTCTAACAAGTACTTTGCCTACAAGATGGAGGAGAATAGCTCAGCCAGTGAGCATGTACTCAAAATGTCTGGGTACTACAATTGCTTGAATCAAGTGGGAGTTAATCTTCCAGAAAGATAGTGATTGACAGAGTTCTCTAGTGACTATCACCAAGCTACTAGAACTTCGTGATGAACTATAATATGCAAGGGATGACAAAAACGATTCCCAAGCTCTTTGTGATGTTGAAATCAGTGATGGTAGAAATCAAGAAACAGCATCAAGTGTTGATGGTTAACAAGACCACTAGTTTAAAAAAAGGCAAGGGAAAGAAAGGGAACTTCAAGAAGAATGGAAAGTAAGTTTCCACTCCCATGAAGAAGCCCAAAGCTAGACCCAAGCCTGAAATTGAGTGCTTCTACTGTGAAGGAAATGGTCACTAGAAGTGGAACTGCTCCAAACATTTGGCAGTTAAGAAGGATGGCAAAGTGAACAAAGGTATATTTGATATACAGATTATTGATGTGTACTTTACTAGTGCTCGTAGTAGCCCATGGGTATTTGATACTAGTTCAGTTGCTAAGATTAGTAACTCGAAACATGAGTTGCAGAATGAACAGAGACTAGTTAAGGGCAAGGTGACGATGTGTGTTGGAAGTGATTCCAAGGTTGATAAGATCACCATCGCACACTCCCTCTACCTTCAGGATTAGTGTTGAACCTAAATAAATGTTATTTGGTGTTTGTGTTGAGCATGAATGTGATTAGATCATGTTTATTGCAATACGTTTATTCATTTAAGTCGGAGAATAATTATTGTTCTGTTTACATGAATAAAACCTTCTATGGTCATACACCCAATGTAAATGGTTTATTGAATCTCGATCGTAGTGATACACATATTCATAATATTGATGCCAAAAGATGCAAAGTTGATAATGATAATGCAACATATTTGTGTCACTACCGTTTAGGTCATATTGGTTTAAAGCGCATGAGGAAACTCCATGCAGATGGACTTTTGGAATCACTTGATTATGAATCATTTGATACTTGCGAACCATGCCTCATGGGTAAGATGACTAAAACTCCGTTCTCCGAAACAATGGAGCGAGCCAATGACTTATTGGAAATAATACATAACGATGTATACGGTCCAATGAGTGTTGAGGCATGTGGTGGGTATCGTTATTTTCTAACCTTCACAGATGATTTGAGCAGATATGGGTATATCTACTTAATCAAACACAAGTCTGAAACATTTGAAAAGTTCGAAGAATTTCAGAGTGAAGTGGAGAATCATCGTAACAAGAAAATAAAGTTTCTACAATCTAATCGCGGAGGTGAATATTTGAGTTACGAGTTTGGCCTTCATTTAATACAATGTGGAATAGTTTCACAACTAATGCCACCTAGAACACCAAGGCGTAATGGTGTGTCTGAACGTCGTAACCGTACTTTATTAGATATGGTGCGATCTATGATGTCTCTTACCGATTTACCACTATCGTTTTAGGGTTATGCATTGGAGACAACTGCGTTCATGTTAAATAGGGCATTGTCTAAATTCATTGAGACGACACCATATGAATTGTGGTTTGCCAAGAAACCTAAGCTGTCCTTTCTTAAAGTTTGGGGTTGCGACACTTATGTCAAAAGGCTTCGGTCTGATAAGCTCGAACCCAAATCGGAGAAGTGCGTCTTCATGGGATACACTAAGGAAACAATTGGGTATACCTTCTACCACAGATCCGAAGGCAAGATCTTTGTTGCCAAGAATGGAACATTTCTAGAGAAGGAGTTTCTCTCGAAAGAAGTGAGTGGTAGGAAAGTAGTACTTGATGAGGTAATTGTACCTTCTCCCGAATTGGAAAGTAGCACATCAGAGAAAACCGTTTCTGTGATGCCTACACCAACTAGAAAGGAAGCAAATGATAATGATCATGAAATTTTAGATCAAGTTATTACTGAACCTCGTAGGGAAACCAGAGCATGATCCGGACAGAGTGGTATGATAGTCCTGTCCTGGAAGTCATGTTACTAGACCATGGCGAACCTACGAAATATGAAGAAGCTATGATGAGCCCAGATTCTGACAGATGGCTTGAAGCCATGAAATCTGAGATAGGATCCATGTATAAGAACAAAGTGTGGACTTTGGTGGACTTGCCTGATGATAGGCAAACCATTGAGAATAAATGGATCTTCAAGAAGAAGACTGACGCTGATGGTAATGTCACTATCTACAAAGCTCAACTTGTCGCAAAAGTTTTTCGACAAGTTCAAGGAGTTGACTACGATGAGACTTTCTCACCTGTAGCGATGCTTAAGTCTGTCCGAATCATGTTAGCAATTGCCACATTTTATGATTATGAAATCTGGCCACTGGACGTCAAAACTACATTCCTTAAGGGATATCTTAAAGAAGAGTTGTATGTGATGCAACCAGAAGTTTTTGTCGATCCTAAAGGTGTTGACAAAATGTGCAAGCTCCAGCGATCCATCTATGGATTGGTGCAAGCATCTCAGAGTTAGAATATACGCTTTGATGTGGTGATCAAAGCATATGGTTTTATACATACTTACGGTAAAGCCTGTATTTACAAGAAAGTGAGTGGGAGCTTTGTAGCATTTCTGATAGTATATGTGGATGATATATTGTTGATTGGAAATGATATAGAATTTCTGGATAGCATAAAAGGATACTTGAATAAGAATTTTTCAATGAAAGACCTCAGTGAAGCTACTTACATATCAGGCATCAAGATCTATAGGGATAGATCGAGACGCTTAATAGGACTTTCACAAAGTATATACCTTGGCAAAATTTTGAAGAAGTTCAAAATAGATCAGTCAAAGAAAGGGTTGTTGTCTGTGTTGCAAGGTGTGAAGTTGAGTAAGACTCAAAACCCGACCATGGAAGAAGATATAGAGAGAATGAAAGTCATTCGTTGTGCCTCAACCATAGGTTCTATAAAGTATGACATGATGTATACTAGACCTATTGTGTACCTTGCCATGAGTTTGGCAATGGGGGCACAATAGTGATCCAGGAGTAGATCACTAGACAGCGGTCAAAATTATCCTTAGGCACCTAAAGAGGACTAAGGAAATGTTTCTCGGTTATGGAGGTGACAAAGAGTTCTTCGTAAAGGGTTACATCGATGCAAGCTTTGAAACTAATTCGGATGACTCTGAGTCTCAATCTGGATACATATTGAAAGTGGGAGCAATTAGCTAGAGTAGCTCCATGCAGAGCATTGTAGACATAGAAATTTGCAAAATACATACGGATCTGAATGTGGCAGACTCGTTGACTAAACCTCTCTCACGAGAAAAACATGATCACACCTTAGTACTCTTTGGGTGTTAATCACATGGCGATGTGAACTAGATTATTGACTCTAGTGATACTTTTGGGTGTTGGTCACATGGCGATGTGAACTATTGGTGTTAATCACATGGCGATGTGAACTAGATTATTGACTCTAGTGCAAGTGGGAGTGTGGGAGTCCTGGATTAGGGGGTCTCCGGACAGCCGGACTATCTCCATTGGCCGGACTGTTAAACTATGAAGATACAGGATTGAAGACTTTGTCTCGTGTCCGGATGGGACTCTACTTGGCGTGGAGGGCAAGCTAGGAAATACGGATATGTGTATCTCCTCCTTTGTAACCGACCTTGTGTAACCCTAACCTCTCTGGTGTCTATATAAACCAGAGGGTTTTAGTCCATAGGACAACATACAATCATACCATAGGCTAGCTTCTAGGGTTTAGCCTCTCCGATCTCGTGGTAGATCTACTCTTGTACTACCCATATCATCAATATTAATCAAGCAGGACGTAGGGTTTTACCTCCATCAAGAGGGACCGAACCTGGGTAAAACATTGTGTCCCCTGCCTCCTGTTACCATCCGCCTTAGACGCACAATTTGGGACCCCCTACCCGAGATCCGCCGGTTTTGACACCGACATTGGTGCTTTCATTGATAGTTCCTCTGTGTCGTCGCCGTTAGGCTTGATGGCTCCTACTATCATCGATAGCGATGCAGTCCGGGGTGAGACTTTTCTCCCCGGACAGATCTTCGTGTTCGGCGGCTTTGCACTGCGGGCCAATTCGCTTGGCTGTCTGGAGCAGATTGAAAGTTATGCCCATATCCACCAGGTCAGGTTTGGAAGCTTAAACTACATAGCCGATATCCGTGGAGACTTGATCTTCAACGGATTCGAGCCTCTGCCTTGTGCGTCACGCAGTCACGATGAGTACGATTTAGCTCTACCATCGGACAGTGTTCAGGAGATCGCACAGGCAGCCGCTCCGACCCTCAATTCAGAGCCAGTTGCGCCGTCCATGGACGGGTGGATGGACCCCGCCACGGAGGCCTTACCCTCAGTGGCGATTGAGCCAAACATCGACCTTACCTTGCACAAGAGCCGTGTTGTTAAACTGCCGGATCCTTCTCCGGCCACGGACTCCAAACCGCCTGCGCCCATTCCTATCGAATCCGATTGGGCGCCGATCATGGAGTTTAGCTTCGCGGATATTTTTCAGCACTCGCCCTTTGGCGACATACTGAACTCATTAAGGTCTCTCTCCTTGTCAGGAGGATCCTAGCCGAACTATGTCCGGCAGGATTGGGATGCGGACGACGAAGAAATTCGCGGCCCACCCACCACCCACTTAGTAGCCACTGTCGATGACTTAACCGACATGCTCGACTTCGACTCCGAAGACATCGACGGTATGGACGATGATGCGGGAGACGAAGAGGAACCACTGCCCACGGGGCACTGGGCAGCCACCTCATCATACGATATATACATGGTGGATACACCCAAAGAAGGCAATGGCGACGAGATAGCGGAGGATGACCCCTCCAAGAAGCAACCCAAGCGCCGATGTCAGCGGCGCCGCTCTAAGTCCCGCCAAAGCAAAAGTGGTGATACCGGCACAGGAGATAATAATACTCTGGATAGTGCCAAAGACAACAACAATCCCCTCCAGCAAGATTTAGAGCCGGAGGATGGAGGAGCCAGCCCTCCTGAGAGAGCGGCAGATGGAGAGGAGGAGGAGGATAATTACATGCCCCCCTCCGAAGACAAGGCAAGCCTCGGCGACGACGAATTCGCTGTGCCAGAGGATCCCGTCGAACAAGAGCGCTTCAAACGCCAGCTTATAGCCATGGCAAATAGCCTTAGGGAAAAGCAGCAGCAGCTTCAAGCAGATCAGGATCTGCTAGCTGACAGATGGACTGAAGTCCTCGCGGCCGAGGAATATAAACTCGAGCGCCCCTCCAAGAGTTACCCAAAGTGCAGGTTGCTACCCCGACTGGAGGAAGAAGCGTATGACACGGCTGATCGGCCACCTCGTGGCCGCGATAGAGAGACATTCCAGCAAAAAACTCAGCCTGCACCCCGACGCCATTTAAATAAAAAGGCATGGGGAGATACGTCAGACCTGCGAGACATATTGGAGGACAAAGCAAAGCATGCAAGATCGATCTACGGATCACGAGGGGGCGCCACTATGCGAGACGATAAACATCATGCCGGATACAGTAAAAGTAAATCTGGCCGGGCCGAACACAGCGGGCAAGACCCATTCGAGCTGTGTCGCGATATAGCCCAATACAGAGGCGCCGCACACCCCTTATGCTTCACAGACGAAGTAATGGATCATCAAATCCTAGAAGGTTTCAAACCTGTAAATATTGAATCATACGACGGCACAATAGATCCCGCAGTATGGATCGAGGATTTCCTCCTCCACATCCACATGGCCCGCGGTGATGACTTACACGCCATCAAATACCTCCCACTAAAGCTCAAGGGACCAGCGCGGCATTGGCTTAACAGCTTGCCAGCAGAGTTCATTAGCTGTTGGGAAGATCTGGAAGCCGCATTCCTCGACAACTTTCAGGGCACTTATGTGCGGCCACCTGATGCCGATGACTTGAGCCACATAATTCAGCAGCCAGAAGAATCGGCCAGGCAATTCTGGACTCAGTTCCTAACAAAGAAAAATCAAATCGTCGACTGTCCGGATGCAGAGGACCTAGCGGCTTTCAAACACAACATCCGCGACGAATGGCTAGCCCGGCACCTTGGTCAGGAAAAGCCGAAATCTATGGCAGCCCTCACGACACTCATGACCCACTTTTGTGCGGGAGAAGACAGCTGGCTGGCTCGTAGTAATAACATATCAAAGAACCATGGTACTTCGGATACCAAGGATGACAATAGCAGGTCACGTCGTAACAAACATAAGCACCGCATTAACAGCGATAATACCGAGGATACGACAGTCAATGCCGGATTCAAAGGCTCTAAACCCGGTCAGCAGAAAAAGCCATTCAAACAAAGTACGCCGGGTTCGTCCAGCTTGGACCGTATACTTGATCGCTCGTGTCAAATACACGGCACCCTAGACAAGCCAGACAATCACAACAACATGGATTGTTGGGTGTTCAAGCAGGCCGACAAGTTAATTGCTGAAAACAAGGACAAGGGGCCACATAGCGATGACGAGGAGGAGCCCCGGCAGCCACACACCGGAGGACAGAAGAGGTTTCCCCCACAAGTGCGGACGGTGAACATGATATACGCAACCCACACCCCAAGAGGGAGCGGAAGCGTGCGCTCAGGGACGTATATGCGCTGGAGCCAGTCGCCCCAAAGTTCAACCATGGTCCTCCTATCCGATCACTTTCGATCGCAGGGACCATCCCACTAGTATCTGTCATGGCAGATTCGCCGCACTGGTTCTGGACCCAATCATTGACGGATTTCACCTCACTCGAGTCCTTATGGATGGCGGCAGCAGCCTGAACCTGCTTTATCAGGACACAGTGCGCAAAATGGGTATAGACCCCTCAAGGATCAAACCCACAAAAAAGACCTTTAAAGGCGTCATTCCAGGCGTAGAGGCCCATTGCGCAGGCTCAATTACACTGGAAGTGGTCTTCGGATCCCCGGATAACTTCTGAAGCGAAGAGTTAATCTTCGATATAGTCCCGTTCCGCAGTGGTTATCATGCACTGCTCGGGCGAACCGCATTTGCGAGATTCAATGCGGTACCGCATTACGCATACCTCAAGCTCAAGATGCCAGGACCTCGCGGGGTTATTACAGTCAATGGAAACACAGAGCGCTCTCTTCGAATGGAGGAGCACACCGCGGCCCTCGCAGCAGAAGCGCAAAGCAGCCTCTCAAGGCAATCCACCGGTTCGGCGTTTCAAGACCCGGACACCTTCAAGCGCGCTCGGAGCAATCGACAACTAGACCGCCTAGCGCGATCTGAGCTCGCGTAGCAATGCGGCCCCCACCCCAGTCCCAGTCAAACGGCGAAACTCATGCCACGTGTACATAATTACGCATTAAAAATACCATGGGCACAAGTGGGGAGGGGGGCACAACTGCGGCACGCCCCAAGACGTGGCTTAAACCGCACTAGGGGCTTCCCGTTTGGTTATTTTTCTCTTTTTCAGGACCTTAATCTCTGGAAACCCTGTCCGGCAGCACTATTGCCGAACACATGATGCAGCAACCAAGGAGGTAGAAAGCTACGTCACACCACAGAATTCCCAGGTGGATTACAATAACGAGCGAAATATTTGATTTAATACTATTCCTCAGCTTGCCCTTGTAAGGGACATAGTCCTACTCTTTGCTTATCGCACTATCTGTATCATTCTGCTTTAACGCACCTTTTTGAATAAACAATGCATAACATCACGACTATTATTGCATTCTTGTTATATATATATATATATGTTCATTAACGACGCCTTGCAACCGTACACTTTGGTACAGCCAATACACCAGGGGCTTACGTACCCCACAATATGGTGTGAAAAGTCTGAACACTTTCACAAGTGCGGCACCCCGAACTTATAGCATTATATGCATCAGCTCTGAATCATGTCTTTGGTCAAATGTTGGGTTTGCCCGGCTCCTATGTTTTGGTACCTTACGTTCCGCTCTATCGGCTAAGGTAGCGCTAGGAGAACTACTGCGATTGTGCCCCGGTTCTGCTGGGCTTAGCACCTCAGTAGAGAAAGCTAAAACTGACTGTCATGATAAGGCGAGAGACTGGTCGCTGTTCAGCAAGGTTTTCGAGTCCCTAAAGACATATGCCGCTTAGAGCGAGGGGCCGGCCCTATCCGGCTTAAAGGCGTGTATCGCGCCCCGAATTCGGCCTTCCGAATACCAGGGGCTTCACCAAAATTTAAAATTATAGAATTCTATGGCTAAGTGAGAGTGATAAAGCATTATTAGTCCGGTTGCCTTGTTCGTTGTGTTGAGCACCTCCCTCGAAGGACCCAAACATGGGAACAAGAGTGCTCAGGTTTATCCTGAACACCCCAGCACTCGTGGCATGGGGGCAGAAGCCGAGGACTAGCCAACTCTCAGATTGGATAAACAGCCAAACAGAAGGTAATATTTTAAATTCACACAAGCGGTGCATAGCGCATATGAAACAAGTTTTCATCATACAGGATCACACGAGCAAGTTTACTCAAATATTACATCCTTTGAACATTCGTCCGCTACAAGACGGGCACCCTTCAGGACACCCTCATAATAAATTTCGGGGGTGCGATGCTCCTTGCCCTGCGGCGGCCCTTCCTTGATCAGCTTCACAGCGTCTAGCTTGGCCCACTGCACCTTCACATGGGAGAATGCCCGGTGTGCACCTTCGATGCAGACGGACCGCTTGACGACCTCCAGCCGTGGGCAGGCATCCACAAGCTGCCTCACCAGGCCGAAGTAGCTGCTCTGAAGGGCGTCGCCAGGCCACAGCCGGACTATAAGGCCCTTCATGACCTGTTCGGCCGCCTTGTGCAGCTCGACCAGCTGCTTTAGCTGGTCGCTCAGAGGCATTGGGTGTTCGGTCTCAGTATACTGAGACCAGAACAGCTTCTCCATTGAGCTTCCCTCCTCGGCCTGGTAAAACTGTGCGGCATCCGACACGCTGCGGGGCAAATCTGCGAATGCTCCTGGAGAGCTCCGAATTCGGGTAAGTAATCAGTAATTTACTTTCACATGCTTGCTTTGCATATAGATTGCCTTACCCGCCGCTATCTTCCTCATCGCATCAATCTCCTGGAGGGCCTTCTGTGCTCCGGCCTTGGCACTCTTTGCGCTCTCGAGGGCCGCGGCAAGCTCAGACTCTCGCGTCTTCGAGTCAAGCTCCAACGCCTCGTGCTTCGTCACGAGAGCCTAGAGCTCTCGCTGCACCTCTCCCACCCGAGCCTCTTGCCTTTCCCGCTCGGTGCGCTCCTTGGCCGCTTTATCTTCAGCCTCGGATAGCGCTTGCTTCAGGGACGCCACCTCGGTCGTGGCCCCTGGCAAATATAAGATGATCCTGTCATTCTGCAATCGCATCTTCTTTTATATATACATATCTATAGACAGGGTATTACTTACCCTTGTTCTCCTCGAGCTGCCTCTTGGCAAGGCCGAGCTCCTTCTTGGACCCCTCGAGGTCCCGCTTTAGTGTGGTGACCTCCGCAGTCAGTGCGGCTGAGGCCAGCAGCGAAGCCTGCATACGCATATAGACATACTTATGTTAGACTCCTGCGGTATTATTTGATCCTCTCTTCGGCTTTTCTTTTCGAACACCGAACAGAGCATCAGGGGCTACTATCGATGCGGTAATACTTTTCCTATATTTCAAAACACTTACCTCAAAGCCTGTTAGAAGGCTGGCACAGGCTTCAGTCAACCTGCTTTTGGCGGACTGAACCTTCTGGACCACCGCACTCATAACAGTACGGTGCTCCTCGTCGATGGAAGCGATGCAAAGCGCTTCCAGCAGATTGTCCGGCGCCTCTGGATGGACAGAGGTCACCGGCACAGGCGTCTCGCCCCTCTTAGAAGGAGGTCGCCTGCCCGAGTCCGGAACCACTGGAGGTTCCGGTGCGGTGTTCGGCTGAGGGCCGAACTCGGGGCCCTCAGGGGCCTTGTCCCCTCGGCTCCCGGAGTCCGGAAGGTCGTCTTGAGGCGCCTCCGGGACTGTCTCCCCTCGACCCGGTGCCTCTCGAGACAACACATCGGCGTCGTCCACAGGGCAAGGGGAGGTGGCGGTCGGAAATGGATCACTATCCATATCCGACGAGCCCAGGGAGCCGTCCGACGATACATCGATACTGGCTCATGGCGGCCTGCATAATCATATTCGGCGTTAGGGGAAGTAGTGCGACAAAGGCTGCTATGAGTTACTCTGGTACTCGAATACTTACGACCTCCCCAGGGGCTTGGCCCTAGGTAACCACTCATCTTCGCCTTCGGCGGCGGCGGTGGAGCTGTCCGGAAGGAGAGTCCTTCCCTTCTTGGACCCTTCGGCCCCCTAGTTGGGACAGCCTTCCTTTTCTTGTCTCCCCCGCCTGGAGGGGGAGCATCTTCTTGTTCCTCCTCATCTTCGGGGGAGGAGTGTGCCGCAAAGTCATCGGACGATGAGTCCGATAACACCTGGTGTCGGGAACTCTTTTGGGTTCCCTTGGCCTTCTTGGTCTTCTCTGGCACCTTGTAAGGAGCCGGAGTCAGCATCTCCATTAGGAGAGTGTTTGCTGGGCCTTCGGGCAAAGTGTAAGTGCATCTAGTGCCACCCCTAGTTGGTTTTGGAGTATTGACGACAAACCTAGTTGAGGGACTAATGTGTTTGTGAGAATTGCAGGATAACACAGGTAGAAGTCCCTCATTGATTCGGTTTTCCTACCAGAGATGACCCCTAAAAATGTATGAAGACATTGAAGTCAAAGGTGGTATATGAAGATATTCACATTGAAGACTATGACAAGAGAAGACACCACATGAAGCCTATGGAGCTCGAAGACTTAGATCTTTCGTAGTTCTCTTTCTTTTGTATTGAGTCATAGGAACCACCATACTGTTAAGTGGGGTCCAAGAGAACCAGTCAGAATGACTGAAGTGATGCTTAAACAAAACCTATGTCTTCGAGTGAAGACTTTGAGAGTGAATCTTGTCCAGAGTCGGGCAAGTCAGCTTTGCTTGAAGCCCAAGTAAAGTTGTCGTGTGAGTTTGAAATCTGACCGTTGGAACACGTGTCAGTTCCTTAGTGACCCAGGGTCATTTCGGACAAATCAGGTCGAGTTTCCAAGTGGCTATAAATAGCCCACCCCCTACAACCATAAACGGTTGGCTGCTCAGATTCAGAGTACGGCTTTTGTCGTTTGAGAGCAACCCACCTCGAAGCCTTTGAGAGAGAATTCCTTGCGAGGATAAAGCCCTAACCACCCAGAGCCAAAGAGAATTAGGCATCACTTAAGTCTTCTTGTCTGTGTGATCTGAAGACTTATTACACTTGAGGACTGTGCATCCTCCAGCCGGTTAGGCGTCGCGTTCTGAGCATCCAAGAGACATTGTGGATTGCCGGTGAACGAAGTCTGTGAAGGTTTGGGAGTCTACCTTGAAGACTTACCAGAGTGATTGGGCGAGGTCTGTGTGACCTTAGCTCAAGGGGAATACGGTGAGGGCTGGGTGTCCTGAGCTGCGTGTTCAGGCTGGGTGTCCGGGACTGTGTGTCCTAAGGTTTAAATACCTAGCCGCCCTAACCAGACGTACAGTTGTCACAGCAACTGGAACTGGTCCAACAAATCATTGTCTTCAGCGAGTCACTGGTTTCATCTTCCCTTCCCTTTACTTACTGTTACTCCTTGTGAAGTCATTGTATGTTCGCACTATCTTTTGTCTTCACTGAGTGACTGCGTGTTCTGTGTGGCTTCACAATATCTTCCTACCTGATCCTTACTACATTGCTGCTATTAGTCATTGTGCTTTCACTCTATTGAATACTTGACTATGGCTTGCCTAGTGTAGTCTACCTTCCGCTGCAGGGTAATAGGTTTATTTCTATCGTTTGTCTTCATAACTTCCATGTTTTGAAGACTTTCATAAAAATTGCCTATTCACCCCCCCCCCTCTAGTCGATATAACGCACTTTCAATTGGTATCGGAGCAAGGTGCTCCCTTGTTCTGTGTGATTCAGTTTAACCACCTGGAGTTTTAGCTATGTCGACTGCAGGGATAATTGAAGTCTCCGCTGCGTGCCCCGTCTTCGATGGAACTGAATATCCCTACTGGAAGAATAAGATGCGCATGCATCTTGAAGCCATTGACGTCGACCTATGGTATGTCGTCAAGAACGGCGTTCCCAAGGCTAGAGAAGGTGTCACTGCTGCTGATGTCAAGAAGTTCGTTCAACTGGACTCTACTGCCAAGAATATCATCTGTGGTCATCTGACCAAAGGACAGTATGGCCGTGTTAGTGCTTTGGAAACATCTAAGCTGGTCTGGGACTGGCTCTCCAAGGTCAATGAAGGCGTCTCAACCCAGAGAGATCAGAGAATCAGTGTCCTTCGCAACCTCTTCAACCGCTTCAAGCGAAATGACAATGAGAATGTCCAGCTCACATTTGACTGACTCACTGACATCACAAATGAGCTTCAAGCCCTCGGCGCTACTGAGATCACCAAACATGAAGTCGTCAAGACACTACTGAGATCACTTGATAGTTCGTTTGACACCCTAGCCCTGATGATTCAAGAACGTCCTGATTTCAAGACACTCGATCCGTCTGACATACTTGAGAGGCTCAACACACATGAGTTTCAGCTTTCTGAGAAAAGAGGTATCTACGGTCCAAACTATGGGCGAACTCGTGCCTTGAAGGCAAAAGTTGTCTCCTCATCTGAAGAAGAATCTGACAGCAGTTCGGATGATCCTGAAGACATTGGAAGGGAACTTGCTATGCTTGTGAAGAAGTTCCAAAAATTCACCAAGAAGAAAGGTTTCAGAAAGTCTTCCCGATCAAGCTCAAGGAATGATGAAGCTTCTGCTCACGACTACAAGAAGAAAACATGTCACAAGTGCAAGAAACCTGGCCACTTCATCTCTGAGTGTCCACAGTGGGACAATGAGAACAAAAAGAAGAAGAAGAGCAAGGAATATGACTCTGACGACAAGAAGAAGAAGAAATACTCAAAGTCTTCTTCCAAGTCTTCCTCAAAGTCTTCATCACACAAGAAGAGCTCATCTGGCAAGGCACGTGTGTTTGTTGGCAAGGAAATGGATTCAGAGGAGGAGTCCGCTTCTGAGGAGGCGGAGGTGGAGTCTGAGGAGGAGTCTGATTCAGGCGTCGCAAGTCTGGCTACAGCATACGTTGCCAAGTCCATCTTCAACACTGAAGACAATGACTTCATCACCGACACCGATGCAAATGACAAGGACTACTCTGCTTCTACCTACTGCTTCATGGCACGCGGTGCCAAGGTAAACACACGCACTACTCACTATCAAACATCTAGTGACGATGACTCTGATTGTGGTTCAAAACCCAGCTATAAAACACTTGCTAAAATTGCAACTGAACAACAGAAAGCTATGGAACATATTCAAAAGCTGTTAGACAGAAGCGATGATCTGTTAGGTGCTGAAATGACTCGATCTGAATCCTTAATTGAAGACATAAAAAATCTTCATGTTAAGTATGAGGAACTTGAAAGTCGTCATGAAACTCTCTCAACAACTCATGAAAAGCTTTCCTATGATTATCTTCAAAGGAAGCAAGATCTTGAGAAATTGAGAGCGTCTCATGAAGATCTTCAAAAGGAAAATGAGTCACTTCGCGCCAAACAGATCAGTTCTGCTCAGGAAGGATTTGAACCACCATGTCTTAAATGCATTGAGCGTGATAATGCTACTTCTGTTGCTGAATGTTCTACTGCTACTACTGTTGCAATATCTTCAACTATTGATGTGGTAACTAACCCCTCTGCTGAGGATACCACTGCTATTGCTGATGAGAATGCTAGGTTGAAGACATTGCTTGAAACAGGGATGTACAAAAGTCTTAAAGGGCATCAGACACTATGTGATGTCCTCAAAAAGCAGATTCTGAACCGAACCCGAGGAAAGAGGGTGTTGGGTTCGTAAGGAAAATGAATGCTGATGGCTCTTACTGGAAACCTGAGCAGTACCCCAAAACCACGTGGGTTGCTGCAAAGGAACCTTCAGCAGATCCATCCAATCTATCTGGCTTCACTTGTGCTAACCCCATTATCATTGATGAATCCCTTGATGCAAACTATAAACTGTTTAAGAATCAGAATGGTGAAGTGTTTGCCAGGTACATTGGTACTAACTGCAGGAATGGACCGCCTATGAAGAAGATCTGGGTTCCGAAAAGGTATCTGGAGAATCTTCCTGTGAATGTCATCATGACACCTCACGTGAAGAAGACAAACCTCAGACCAAAGGCTTCATACGGCCCAAAGGCTTCATACAGACAGAGGACTCACCTGAGTCGCACTAACGCAAATGTTTTGCAGGGAAACCATACTCAGGCATATGAATATGAGAGCGGTTCATCAAACCGCCATGTTCATAAGACCAAGAACTATTCTGCTTATTCTTATGAGTACTATTGTCCGCCTGCAAGACTGTTTGCTAGGGCTCCAAAGCCAAAGTTCTCAGATGCTGCACTTAGACTTATTGCTTATAAGCCACCCTTGAAGATGTGGGTGGCTAAGAAAGCTTAACTCTCTTTTGCAGGAAAGGTCTCCAGCAGAAAACCAAAATTGTCTGACGCTATTGCTGGGGACCTTAAACATCTTGTAGGGCGCAAGATCAAATGCCCGAATGGTCTTACTATGTACTTCCTTCCTGAATCGCTTGCTACTCTCCCTATTAGTCCTAATCTGGATCTAAGCTTTCATAACCCACTAGTTCGTCAAATGTTTTTGCTTCACAATGCTCTTCGTGAAGCCTATCCCCCTAACTGCACTGTAGGGTACGACACCAGCGTCTTCAGAATGGATTATTGATAGTGGGTGTACAAATCACATGACTGGCAAAATAAGCCTTCTTATGGACTCAACCTTACGTCCATCCGACAAGAGCCACATCACATTTGCTGACACTGGTAAAAGTAAGGTATTGGGTCTAGGTAGAGTTGCAATCTCAAGGGATCAACACATGAATAAAGTCATGCTTGTTGAATCCCTTGGCTTCAACTTAATGTCTGTCTCAATGCTTTGCGATTTAAACATGATCGTAATATTTGAAAAATATCATTGCCTTGTTCTAATGGAATCTGACAAGTCTCTAGTATTTGAAGGGTATCAAAAAGATGATTTGTACGTGGTAGATTTCTCAGCAGGACCACAGCTTGCCGTATGTCTTCTAGCAAAAGCTTCAGAATGCTGGCTCTGGCATCGGAGGCTTGGGCATGCTGGCATGAGGAACCTCCACACCCTGGCAAAGAAGAAGCATGTCATAGGCATCGAGGGCGTCAAAGTTCAAGAAAGATCACTTATGCGGTGCCTGTGAGGCAGGAAAGATGACAAGGGCCAAACATCCCTCGAAGACAATCATGACCACTACTCGACCCTTCGAACTGCTTCACATGGATCTTTTCGGTCCCACTCATTACTCAACTCTTACTACTACTGCTTGTCTCTATGGCTTTGTCATTGTTGATGATTATTCTAGATATACTTGGGTGCACATAATCCTTTACAAGACTGAAGTGCAGGATGTCTCCAAACGCTTCGCCAATCGAGCAATGAACAACTATGGCGCCAAGATAAAGCATATCAGAAGTGATAATGGCACTGAATTCAAGAACACTGGCCTTGATACATATCTTGATACCTTGGGCATCACACATGAATTCTCAGCCCCGTACACGCCACAGCAGAATGGGGTCGTCGAACGCAAGAACAGAACACTCATTGAGATGGCCAGAATGATGCTAGATGAATACAAGACTCCAAGAAAATTCTGGCCTGAAGCCATTGATACTGCATGCCATACAATCAATCGTGTTTATCTTCACAAGCTTCTGAACAAGACATCTTATGAGCTCCTTACTGGCAAGAAGCCAAATGTCAGTTACTTCAGAGTATTTGGCGCCAGGTGCTGGATCAAGGACCCACATCACACCTCAAAGTTTGCACCAAAAGCACATGAGGGTTTTATGCTTGGATATGGAAAGGATTCGCACTCCTACAGAGTCTTCAATCTCTTTCATTACAAAGTGGTTGAAACAGTGGATGTGCGGTTCGATGAGACCAACGGTTCACAAAGAGAGCAACTGCCAAATGTGCTAGATGAAGTTCCATCCAGTGAATCAATCAAGCTAATGGGAACTGGAGAAATTATACCTTCTGAAGCTCATCCTGAAGAAGAACTTATCATCTCAGCACCTGATCAACATGAAGACAATGCTCAGCCTGAAGACATTCCTTCTAACAACGACAATGATCAGCAAGAGCAAAATCTTCGCCCTGTACATCCTCGTGTTGCCAATGAAGTGCAGATTGAAAGAATAATTGATAGCATCAATGCACCCGGTCCACTCACTCGTTCAAGGGCAACTCAGCTAGCAAATTTCTGTGGGCACTTCGCATTCGTCTCAATAACAGAACCCAAGAAAGTTGAAGAAACCTTCATGGAACCTGAATGGATTCAAGCTATGCAAGACGAGCTTCAACAGTTTGAGCTGAATAATGTATGGGAACTGGTCAAGCGTCCCGATCCTCGGAAGCACAACATAATAGGCACCAAATGGATATACCGCAACAAGCAAGATAAGCATGGTCAAGTTGTCAGAAACAAAGCTCGTCTCGTTGCTCAAGGATATACTCAAGTGGAAGGCATTGACTTCGATGAAACATTTGCTCCTGTGTCTAGACTTGAAGCCATACGCATACTGCTGGCCTATGCAAATCATCACAACATACTTCTTTATCAAATGGATGTGAAGAGCGCCTTCCTCAATGGCAAGATTGAAGAAGAAGTGTATGTTGCACAACCTCCTGGCTTTGAAGATCCAAAACATCCTGACATGGTATACAAGCTCAACAAGGCACTGTATGGCCTCAAACAAGCCCCACGGGCCTGGTATGACACACTCAAATACTTCCTGAAGAGCAAAGGCTTCATACCTGGTTCTCTCAACCCCACTCTCTTCACGAAGACATATGATGGTGAACTGTTTGTGTGCCAAATATATGTGGATGACATTATCTTCGGCTGCACCAATCAGAAGTACAGTGAAGAGTTTGGATATATGATGCAAGAGCAATATCAAATGTCTATGATGGGAGAGCTGAAGTTCTTTCTCGGTCTTCAAATATGACAACAACGCAACGGCGTCTTCATATCTCAAGAGAAGTATCTCAAAGATTGCCTGAAGAAGTTCGGTATGCAAGACTGCAAAGGCTTCACGACGCCAATGCCAGCCAAGCATCATCTGGGTCCTGACGACAATGGTAAAGAGTTTGATCAAAAGGTATACCGCTCCATGATTGGTTCTTTACTTTATCTATGTGCATCTAGGCCAGATATTATGCTTAGTGTTTGCATGTGTGCTCGATTTCAAGCGGCACCAAAGGAGTCGCATCACTTAGCTATGAAGCAAATTCTTTGATATTTGGCTCACACCCCAACTCTAGGATTATGGTATCCAAAGGGCTCAGAGTTTGATCTGGTTGGATTCTCAGATGCTGATTATGCTAGTGACAAAGTTGATCGCAAGTCTACATCAGGCACATGTCACTTTCTGGGACAATCACTTGTATGTTGGTCTTCAAAGAAGCAGAACTGTGTATCTCTCTCCACTGCTGAATATGAATACATTGCTGCTGGATCTTGCTGCGCTCAGCTTCTGTGGATGAAGCAAACGCTCAAAGACTATGGCATTCATCTGAAGCAAGTGCCACTCTACTGCGACAATGAAAGCGCCATCAAGATTGCCAACAACCCAGTTCAACACTCGAAGACAAAGCACATTGAAATTCGTCATCACTTTCTCAGAGATCATGTTGTGAAGGAAGATATTGATATCATACACGTCAACACTGAAGAGCAATTGGCAGATATCTTCACCAAGCCCTTGGATGAGAAGAGATTTTGCAAGTTACGGTGTGAGCTAAATATCCTGGAATCCTCAAATGTCCTGTGATCAGGCACACATCCTAACCCTTATGTATATTGATGACTTAGATGTGCAACACACGAAGTAAAGTATATCTTCAATCAATGAAGACATACATTCTAAGTGTGAATACATTAATGTGGAATTTGACTTCGGAGCGCCATGATAATTGTGCGCCGTGTCTGGGTCTAATACTTCCTATACGGTGGGTAACGCCACCACCAAATGTTCTATTTTGAAGTGTTTCACTCATGGCGTTACCTTGCTATGTCTTCATATTTGGTTTGGCCTCAATCTCAACATGTCTTCATGATTATCTTCACTATGTTGATTATATATATACTAGTGTTCTGTCCTCTACAACATTCACTTATAGCTATGTCTTCTTGTTGAATCTTTTGAACTAAGTGAATGTGATCGGACCCTAACCTCTCTATGCTATCTATCTCAAACTCTATCTCTCCAAATCATATGCATTCTATTGAAACTGTCGAATGTCTTCTCTGTGTCCTTGTCAGCAGAAGATACAAAGACAAACCTTAAGTCCACTTTCAATGCTCATTCCTCCACATGAAACCCAGAGAAGTAGGAACGACCACTCGACAATCCAGGCATGCGTGGGACGTGGAACAAACCCCAAAATTCTGCATAATGGCCACGTGTTCCTCAGATGCGAATCGCCAGGGGCACCTGTGTAATAACGCAGTGCCGCCCCTGTACCTATAAATACACACTTCACGGCGGTCATTATCTCTTCTTCCACTCTCGCACGAACCCTAGCGCCACCGCTAGCCCTCGACGACGCCGGCGACGAAGCGCTTCGCTGCCACAACCTCTCCGACGCCGTCTTCACGCCGACCGCGGACATCGTCCTCTCCGCCGTCGTCGTAGGTGTCCTCCATCGCCAAGTTAGGGCACGGAAGATCGAACTGCTCGGCCTCATCTTCCACTCCGTCTAGCAGTTCTTAGTGTGGTAAATAAAACTTCCTTTTTACGGCACCTTTGATCCTATGGCTTTGTCACTTTCTACCACAAGCAGCTTCTATTCACACAAGTTAGATCTCTCTCATACTGCATCTCATAACATGCCTAGTATATTCACTTATGCTTCACAAAGTAGTTAGATTCCTCACTTGTACTGATCTCTGGATTCGTACAAATCTGGAACCAACTCCTTATCTATGAGTGAATGTCTTCGCACGATGAGGTCAATGTCTTCTAAACTGATTTATATTCAAAATCTTCTGAGAATGCATATGACCTCTTCCCCTTCCCTCACACCTTAATGTTGTCACAGGTACATGTCCGTGGGAGAATCCCTTGGTTCTCATAGTCTGCATTCATTTGCAGAATTCTTACAGCATCATATAAATTCTCCCGAAGCAAGTTCCTGTTTGTCCAGCAAGCGAAAATATTTGAAGCCTTTGAACGTGTTGAAGCCTTTCAGATTAAAGTTCATGGCTTCAGAGAAATCAGCAAGGAAGGGTGGCAGAAAGCATCATGGAGAAACATCTAGAGATCTGCCAGATGACCTCTCAGACTGTACAAGACAGATCCTGAAGAGGATTACAATCAGCGCAAGACCCGAATCCAATGGATTCGAAGATATTGGGCAGAACAATGGTTCAAATACCGATTTGTAACCCAGGAATATGTTGAGAAAAATGCCATCAAGAGACCGTGGGGAGACATCCTATACAAGAATCTTCAACCCAGGTCCAGAGATGAAGCCATTGAACAAGGCTTCTATCCCTGCATGGTCCGTGGGCCACAGCCTGTTGATGCACACCCATCGTCACTACTATGGTGTCGTGACGACATTCTGTTCAAGCGCAACTTCCAGTTTGTCCAGAACTCAGCGAAGCAAAACAAGAAGACATTGGGACTAGACTTCAACCCTGGTCCCTCAGCTCCAAGGGCTGATGGCACACGAGATGCAGAACCCAATGTCGTCGGTCCTTTCTACAACCTTGAAGCCCTCATCACCCATATCTTGGTTCAAGGGACTGCAGTGAATGAGCCTGCAGCTGACGCTGAATCAGATGAAGCGCCTGCAACGCCGAAGCCAAAGAAGTTGAAGAAGCCTAAAGCTTCAAAGCCTGCCCCTTCACCAAAAATCTCATGGGCGAAGCCACTGGAAACTGCACCTCCTGAAGACAGTGTGCAGTCCGAAGATTTATCACGCATCTCCAATCCCCAGAAGGTCAAGATGCCTCTGCCACACACCGGCCAAGAGCTAACAGCTGCTGCCATTCTGCGCAATGATGCCATTGATCTGTCAAGTGATGAAGATCTTGCAGATGACGCTCTTGAGCAAATCATCAAGAGCAAAGAAGAAGCAGAAATCTTCAATGATCTGCCTCTCTTTGATGTAACAATCATCCAAAACTTCATTGATGAATGGTTTGACACGCCAAACATCAGCTTCAACGATCTCCAACTACCCATTGGCCGCAGTGTCGCCTTCCATGGCGCCATTGCTTCAGAGTTAGCTATCGCCCAGCGCATTGTTGAACTGAAGCAAAAGATTGACTATGAAAAGGCTCAAATCAAGAAGCATATGGCCAAGCTCAGCGTGCAAGAGGTGAAGAACTTCAAAATTATGCTGCACGAGCTCAAGGAAGCCTTTCTCAAGAAACATGCAGAAGCTCAAGGTTCTCGTGAGCGCATGAAGGTTCTGGCTGACAAATGTGTGCAGGCCTACAATGAGGCTGAGAAGTGCAAGGCCCTTGGGCGTCCTGGCATCGACCCCAGGATGGCAGCAAAGAAGATGAAGAAGCCCGCTACGGCTGAACCTGGCGCACCAAGGCAGGAAGCAGATCCCATTGTCTTCCCAACTAGAATGACTGGCTCGAAGCCAAAAAGCCGGTCAACCGCTTCAGAGCTCAAGAAGACGAGGACTGCTGAGGCTGAAGCCAGGAAGAGGAAACATCCTGAAGCCTCTCCTATTGCCCCCTCCAAGAAGAAGAGGAAGACCAAGAAAGATCGGGCTGCTCCCACAGAGCCTTTGATAGTTGAACCCATTTCCATGGTTCGTCCTGACGCTGAACGCCAACTGACAATCCATGAGCCTGCTTTCACAGAGGCTCATCAAACTGAAGACATTGGTCAACATGACCATGTAGAAGATGGTGCAGTCCTTCCTCAGCTCGAGAACAGCGAACTCATCAGCATTGGTCGTCCTCTGACGCCAATCGCTCAGGATGCTTCATGGGCTGATCGCCCCCAAGAGGAAGAAGACTTTGAGGCCCAACCAACTCCAACTACACAGGCGTCGCCTGCGTTGCGCAGGCTTCGCAAAGGACCTAGGCCTCCAGTCTCTGCGTCTGAAGCTGAAACTACTGAAGACATTCCGGCTGCATCAGCCGATGAAGAAGAAGTCCCACAAGCTGCTACTCCCCTGTCCCACCAAGAAGCGGTTCTCAAGGAGAACGTGATTGTGACCGACCCTCCAGCTCGTCAAGTGGAGGTTGAAAATCTTGAGGCTGCCACCACCACCACCAATGAAGCCACTGACGCTGTCATGGCTGAAGCTAATGTGGAGCCCTCCCCAACAGAAGCATCAGAAGTCAGCGAAGCCACTGATCCCACTGCTTCTGTTCCTGCACCTGCTGCCAGTCCCCAGTTCGACTATCATGTTGAGCACAGGCCTCAGGTACAGAAGCCAATCCCAAGATTGCCCAAGTTCCCAGGTCCTGCATCAGCACCTGGATCCTTCAATATCAATGGCTTCAGAGCAGACAACACATTCTTCAATAGCTCTAGGAACCCCTACTCAAGGGACAGGATATCATCTGATCGGTTCTGGAGCTATCCGCAGCGAAGCTATTACTCCTGCATTCTATACAATCAAGGTCGCATATTCCCCCACAAGCGTCTTGACATTGAAGCTATAGCTGGTCTGCCTTGTCTGGAAGAAGCTCTGGATTGCTTCAAAGAAGTTGGATTGTTGCCATTCGTCACTGACTAAGAGCATTGGAATGAAGAGTTGCTGCTCCAATTCTATGCCACACTTCACATCCGCGGGTATAACAGAGATCCGAAGACTTGGGTCCTGGAGTGGATGATAGGAAATGTTCATCATGAAGCCAAAGCCTTTGACATCATTGAGCTCACTGGTCTGCCCACTCCTGGAGATCTCTACGAATTTGGCTGTCAACTTCACAGTGAAGCTGTGGAGAGCATCTTTCAGAAGCCTGAACCTAACATGAGTCAGATGCTCAGTATGATGAAGCCATTACCCCAAGATGCTGCATATCCCAAAGAGTTCTTTGTTGAAGACCTAGAGTATCTGCCAAGGACTATTTATCACATCATAAGGCGAACTCTCTGGCCCATCAAAGGGCACTCTCCACATGCCAAGCTTGAAGGTGCAATGAAGACTTTGGTCTTCTATATCCTTCATGGAAAATGCTTCAATGCACAGGACTTCTTCATTCGCCAACTTGCTGCATCAGGCTCTGATCTGTTTGGCTTGAAGTTCTACGCCCCATGGGTCATGCAGCTGATCAAACTTCACTCCACTATCTCATATCAGCCATCTGCTCGCAATCATCAGATTTTTCTGCCTGATGTGGATATGTCGATTGAAGCCATCTACCCTGAGCCTGCCAAGGAACCTCTTAGTCTTCAGAATGCAGAGCATCAAAGTTTCACTCAAAATGTTGAAGGCGTGGAAGCCGTAACTCGTGTGTATCCTTTGGCTGGCACTACACGTGCACCGCATCCTGCTCTCACTGAAGCCACTGACAGTACAACTGCTCCACGACCCAAGAAGCGCACTCGTGTTCTCAACGACCGAGAGCTTCTTGTGGCTCTTCATCAGAAACAGGATAGGCATCATGACTGGCTGAAGCGTCAGATGCAAAGCCTCTTGGTGGATGTTAATCGCATTCGCAATCTTGCCACCAAGAATGCTTTTGTTGCCCATGAAACCTCTCGCCGCACATGGAAAGGGCTAACGCTGATGTGTTCTGAAGATGATCTTCAAGAGGATGGCTTCACTGAGCGATTCAAGTTTGACTCCACACCTCCTCGAAGGGCAGTGCTGCGACGAACTCCATCCCTTGAAGACTCTGAGTTCTCTTCCTCTGCTGCAACTGTGAATGCCAGAGTGATCGAGGATGAAGACGATGCTACTTCACCGCCACCTCCTTCAGCACGCTTCGACTCTGCTCCAAGCTCTTCAGCACCGCCAAACACCACCAACGACCCTGCTGCTTCATCTACTCCTCATGGGAACGAGTAGATGCTCTATGTCTTCAAACCTTTTTGGTCCTTACTGACAAAAGGGGGAGAAGCATATGAGGTTGATAGTCTTCAAGCGGGTCCATATGGGCGGGTGCTTTATATTTTGCTTCGTGCTTACAACTCTCGTTTTGCTACATTTGGTTCTTTGAGTTGTAACACTTAAACTCGATGGTCGTCTGCTACTTATCTGCCACCTTGTGTTGCGATGATAAATTCCGCATGTGCGACGATAAATTCCACACTTAGATCATTCTGCAGACGTCCATTTTCCATTATGCATGTCATTATCTTCATATACTTTCACATGCATAGTGGATTGTCATCATAAGTTGAAGTGGATATCCACAAGTACAACCTGCCATGTGAATTTGCATTCCAAAAGCAAATTACTTATATGCACATCTTCAGGGGGAGCCCTTGCAACTTATGAAGACAATTCGTTATCCTTTACAATTTCACATATTATATTCCCCGTTGAAAACTTCAACTAGTTTGTCATCAATCACCAAAAAGGGGGAGATTGTAAGTGCATCTAGTGCCACCCCTAGTTGGTTTTGGAGTATTGATGACAAACCTAGTTGAGGGACTAATGTGTTTGTGAGAATTGCAGGATAACACAGGTAGAAGTCCCTCATTGATTCGATTTTCCTACCAGAGATGACCCCTAAAAATGTATGAAGACATTGAAGTCAAAGGTGGTATATAAAGATATTCACATTGAAGACTATGACAAGAGAAGACACCACATGAAGCCTATAGAGCTTGAAGACTAAGATCTTTCGTAGTTCTCTTTCTTCTGTATTGAGTCATAGGAACCACCGTACTGTTAAGTGGGGTCCAAGAGAACCAGTTAGAATGACTGAAGTGATGCTTAAACAAAACCTATGTCTTCGAGTGAAGACTTTGAGAGCGAATCTTGTCCAGAGTCGGGCAAGTCAGCTTTGCTTGAAGCCCAAGTAAAGTTGCCGTGTGAGTTTGAAATCTGACCGTTGGAACACGTGTCAGTTCCTTAGTGACCCAGGGTCATTTCGGACAAATCAGGTCGGGTTGCCAAGTGGCTATAAATAGCCCACCCCCTACAACCATAAACAGTTGGCTGCTCAGATTCAGAGTACGGCTTTTGTCGTTTGAGAGCAACCCACCTCGAAGCCTTTGAGAGAGAATTCCTTGCGAGGATAAAGCCCTAACCACCCAGAGCCAAAGAGAATTAGGCATCACTTAAGTCTTCTTGTCTGTGTGATCTGAAGACTTATTACACTTGAGGACTATGCATCCTCCAGCCGGTTAGGCGTCGCGTTCTGAGCATCCAAGAGACATTGTGGATTGCCGGTGAACGAAGTCTGTGAAGGTTTGGGAGTCTACCTTGAAGACTTACCAGAGTGATTGGGTGAGGTCTGTGTGACCTTAGCTCAAGGGGAATACGGTGAGGACTGGGTGTCCTGAGCTGCGTGTTCAGGACTGGGTGTCCGGGACTGTGTGTCCTAAGGTTTAAATACCTAGCCGCCCTAACCAGACGTACAGTTGTCACAGCAACTGGAACTGGTCCAACAAATCATTGTCTTCAGCGAGTCACTGGTTTCATCTTCCCTTCCCTTTACTTACTGTTACTCCTTGTGAAGTCATTGTATGTTCGCACTATCTTTTGTCTTCACTAAGTGACTGCGTGTTCTGTGTGGCTTCACAATATCTTCCTACCTGATCCTTACTACATTGCTTCTATTAGTCATTGTGCTTTCACTCTATTGAATACTTGACTATGGCTTGCCTAGTGTATTCTACCTTCCGCTGCAGGGTAATAGGTTTATTTCTATCGTTTGTCTTCATAACTTCCACGTTTTGAAGACTTCCATAAAAATCGCCTATTCACCCCCCCTCTAGTCGATATAACGCACTTTCACAAAGGAGCCGGACAGTCGATCTGTCCGGCCATTTCCTGCCAGTCCTGTCAAAGGAACGGGAGATTAGATCCCGCATAGAGTCAAACTATGTAAAACAAGTATCTTGTAAGAGGTAAAACAGCTTACCGCGCTGGCTTGGCGCTTCACGCAGAATCCGCGATCCTCGGTAGTAGGAGGAGGAACCTCAACGCCCTTGAATAGCACCTTCCAAGCATCCTCGTGTGTTGTATCGAAGAGCCTGTTCAGAGTTTGGTGTTGGGCCGGGTCGAACTCCCACAAGTTGAAGGCCCATTGTTGACACGGGAGGATCCGACGGATGAGCATGACCTGGACTACATTGACGAGTTTGAGCTTCTTGTTCACCATGTTTTGAATACATGTTTGGAGTCCGATCAGCTCTCCCAACCTACCCCAGGACAGGCCCTTCTCTTTCCAGGAGGTGAGCCGCATGGGGATGCCAGATCAGAACTCGGGGACCGCTGCCCATGCAGGGTCACGCGGCTCGGTGATGTAGAACCACCCTGATTGCCACCCCTTTATGGTCTCCACGAAGGAGCCCTCGTGCCATGTGACGTTGGGCATCTTGCCCACCATGGCACCTCCGCATTCCGCATGGCGGCCGCCCACTACCTTCGGCTTGACATTGAAGGTCTTCAGCCATAAGCTGAAGTGGGGCTTGATGCGGAGGAAGGCCTCGCACACGATGATAAACACCGAGATGTTGAGGATGAAGTTCGGGGCCAGATCGTGGAAATCCAGGCCGTAGTAGAACATGAGCCCCCGGACGAATGGGTGGAGAGGGAATCCCAGTCCACGGAGGAAATGGGTAAGGAACACTACCCTCTCATGGGGCCTGGGGGTGGGGATGAGCTGCCCCTCATCTGGGAGCCGGTGCGCGATGTCGTCGGGCAGGTATCCGGCTCTCCTCAGCTTCTTGATGTGTCCCTCCGTGACGGAGGAGACCATCCACCTGCCTCCCACTCCGGACATGGTTGGAGAAGGTTGAGGTGGGAAGTGCGGACTTGGGCGCTGGAGCTCGAGTGTGCGAAAATGGATGAGCAAAGGAGGTAGAAGGCGTGGATGAAAAGGTGAATCCTTATCCCTTTGTATGGGCAGACGAAACTATGCGTCCCCACTAGCCTGGTAAAACTCGCTTATCCCCCAAGCGCCATAATCGATGGCGCGGTTGGGTTACCCACGCCCGTATTGATGTGAATCCCGTGATAAGGGGATACGATCTCTGCTTTGACAAGACGTGTCAAAAAAACTGCCTCGCGTTATGTGCGGGGCTAGTTAAAGAAAACAGTTCGAATAATCACCGGGACGTGACGTAATGTCGTGTTGCCAAAACAAGTCAGCAAATTGGATTTGTGGAAATATTATTCTCTCTACGGTGGTATGTGGAACTTATTTTGCAGGATCGGACACTATCCTTATGTTCAAATTCTTCCGTGGTATATTCGGAGGAGGAACCCGCCTTGCAATGCCGAAGACAATACTACGCGCCGGACTCATCGTCATTGAAAGCCTGGTTCAGGGGCTACTGTGGGAGTCCTGGATTAGGGGGACTCCGGACAGCCGAACTATCTCCATTGGCCAGACTGTTAGACTATGAAGATACAGGATTGAATCGTCTCATGTCCGGATGGGACTCTACTTGGCGTGGAAGGCAAGCTAGGCAATATGGATATGTGTATCTCCTCCTTTGTAACCGACCTTGTGTAACCCTAACCTCTCCGGTGTCTATATAAACCGGAAGGTTTTAGTCCGTAGGACAACATACAATCATACCATAGGCTAGCTTCTAGGGTTTAGCCTCTCCGATCTCGTGGTAGATCTACTCTTGTACTACCCATATCATCAATATTAATCAAGTAGGACATAGGGTTTTACCTCCATCAAGAGGGCCCGAACCTGGGTAAAACATTGTGTCCCCTGCCTCCTGTTACCATCCGCCTTAGACGCACAGTTCGGGACCCCCTACCCGAGATCCGCCGGTTTTGACACCGACAGGGAGACTGGAGGAAATATGCCCTAGAGGCAATAATAAAGTTGTTATTTTATATTTCCTTATTCATGATAAAGGATTATTATTCATGCTAGAATTGTATTAATCGGAAACCTTAATACATGTGTGAATACGTAAAAAAATATTGTGTCCCTAGTAAGCCTCTACTAGACTAGCTCGTTGATCAAAGATGGTTAAGGTTTCCTAACCATTGACATGAGTTGTCATTTGATAATGGGATCACATCATTAGGATAATGATGTGATGGACAAGACCCATCCGTTAGCTTAGCATAATGATCGTTCAGTTTTATTGCTATTGCTTTCTTCATGTCAAATACATATTCCTTCGACTATGAGATTATGCAACTCCCGGATATCGGAGGAATGCCTTGTGTGCTATCAAACGTCACAACGTAACTGGGTGATTATAAAGATGCTCTACAGGTATCTCTGAAGGTGTTTGTTGAGTTGGCATAGATCGAGATTAGGATTTGTCACTCCGAGTATCGGAGAGGTATCTCTCGGCCCTCTCGGTAATACACATCATAAGCTTGCAAGCAAACGACTAAGGAGTTAGTCATGAGGTGATGTATTACGGAGCGAGTAAAGAGACTTGCCGATAACGAGATTGAACTAGGTATGAAGATACCGAGGATCAAATCTCGGGCAAGTAACATACCAATGGACAAAGGGAATTATGTATGTTGTCATAACGGTTCGACCGATAAATATCTTCGTAGAATATGTAGGAGCCATTATGAGCATCCAGGTTCCGCTATTGGTTATTGACTGGAGAGGTGTCTCGGTCATGTCTACATAGTTCTCAAACCCATAGGGTCCGCACGCTTAACGTTCGATGACGATATTGTATTATATGAGTTATGTGATTTGGTGACCGAATGTTGTTCGGAGTCCCGGATGAGATCCCAGACATGACAAGGAGTCTCGAAATGGTCGAGAGGTAAAGATTTATATCTAGTACGATAGTGTTCAGACACCGGAAGTGTTCCGGAGTGTATCAGGTATTTATCGGAGTACCGGAGGGGTTACCGGAACCCCCGGGGGAATATATGGGCCATATTGGCCATGAGAGGGGAGAACACCAGCCTACAAGGGGTGGCATGCCCCCCTATGGCAGGATGCCAAATTGGAAGAAGGAAAAAAGGGGGGTTCTCCCCCCCCCCTTTCTTTTCTCTCTTCCCCCTTCCCTTTCTTCTCCGGTGAAATAAGGTAAGGGGCGCGCCACTTGGGGAAACCCCAAGTAGGATTCAGATCCTACTTAGGCGCACCCTGGCTGCCTCCCCTCTCCCTCGCACCTATATATATGTGGGGGGGCGCCCCTAGCACACACCAGACAATTGCCTAGCCGTGTGCGGCGCCCCTCTCCATCATTTACTCCCACGATCATATCTTCGTAGTGCTTAGGCGAAGCCCTATGCAGATCACTTCACCATCATCGTCACCACATAGTCGTGCTGACGGAACTCATCTACTACCTCAACAACGTCAACCACGTTTGGTACTTGATCGGTCGGAGCTAGAAGAAGTTTGACTACATCAACCATGTTGTCAAACGCTTCCGCTTACGGTCTACGAAGGTACGTAGACACACTCTCCTCCTTGTTGCTATGCATCTCCATGGATAGATCATTACGTGTGCATAGAAATTTTTTTGTTTTCCATGCAACGTTTCCCAACACTAAGAACTGGTCAGCCGAACATTTGATCTTTTCTTCTCCTACCATCCATTCGAGGATCCAAGTGCTACTATCTGTAAGGTCTCCTGAGATATAAAGAGTGGCATAGAACTGATGAATTACTTCACGATTCCAGCCATGATTGAAACAAAGGAAGCTCTTCAGGAAGACTAGTTCAATTTGCTCGATGGTGTGATGGAAACAAGGCAAACTTTCCGGCTCTGCGAAATCCAGAATCTTGTGCTTGAAAATGCGAATCTTTCCATATAGAATACGAGCATAATACATGTTGTGTTCCTTTGTCCAGAATCTTGGTGACAAGGAAGTTCTTTCTCCATCATATGGGCTGGTTCCAAAGAATGCAAGTTTTGAAATATGAAACTGCTCATTAAAGGCAGGACCCACTACAAAAAAGACACATCCATGACAATTTGGCCCGAACAAATTTTTTCCCTATCATGCTTATGACACTTCTATGATAATAATTGTGACAAAACCACGTATCACCATAGATGTGGTGGGCTCCTACTTCTATGAAAGAAAATCATGACAGAAATTGGGCTTTTCGTCCTGGCTAGGCCGGCGACGCACCTGCATGAAATTCTTTGGGCCATCCATGACGGAAAAAATTGTGGTAGAAGCGAGGGCGAGGAATCGAGGAGTGATGTCGCTTGAAGCTAGGTCGGTATTTTCCCAAAGAGGAAGGGGATGATGCAGCACATCGGCAGTAGGTATTTCCCTCGGATATGAAACCAAGGTTATCGAACCAGTGGGAGAACCAAGCAACACAATGTAAACAACACCTGCACACAAATAACAACTACTTGCAACCCGACGTGTAAAAGGGTTGTCAATCCCTTTCGGGTAGCGGCGCCCCAAGATGGGCAAACGGACATGAGAGAGTTGTAAATATTGATAGATCAAATGCAAAATAAAATAAATTGCAGCAAGGTATTTTTATATTTTTGGTTTAATAGATCTGAAAATAAAAGGCACATAAAAATAGATCGTGAAGGCAAATAATATGAGAAAGAGACCCGGGGCCCGTATGTATCACTAGTGGCTTCTCTCGAGAAAAATAGCAAACAGTGGGTAAACAAATTACTGTTGGGCAATTGATAGAACTTCAAATAATCATGACGATATCCAGGCAATGATCATTATATATGCATCACGTCCAAGATTAGTAGACCGACTCCTGCCTGCATCTACTACTATTACTCCACACACCGATCGCTATCCAGCATGCATCTAGTGTATTAAGTTCATGGAGAAACAGAGTAGTGCAATAAGAATGATGACATGATGTAGACAAGATCTATCTATGTAGAGATAGACCCCATCGTTTTATCCTTAGTAGCAACGATACATACATGTCAGTTCCCTTTCTGTCACTAGGATCAAGCACCGTAAGATCGAACCCACTATAGAGCACCTCTTCCCATTGCAAGATAAATAGATCAAGTTGTCCAAACAAAACCCAAATATCAGAGAAGAAATGCGAGGCTATAAGCAATCATGCATCTAAGAGATCAAAGAAACTCAAATAACTTTCATGGATATAAAAAGATAGGTCTGATCATAAACTCAAAGTTCATCCAATCCCAACAAACACACCGCAAAAAGAGTTACATCATATGGATCTCCAAGAGACCATTGCATTGAGAATCAAACGAGAGAGAGGAAGCCATCTAGCTACTAACTAGCATCATCGGAGAGGCACCAATGGAAGTGGTGAACCCCTCCATGATGGTGTCTAGCTTGGATCTGGTGGTTCTGGACTCTGTGGTGGCTGGAATTGATTTTCGTCAACTCCCCTATGGTTTCTGGAATATTGGGGTATTTATAGGGCAAAGAGGCGGTCCGGGGGGAACCTGAGGTAGGCACAACCCACCAGGGTCCGCCTGGGCCTCCAGGCGTGCCCTGGTGGGTTGTGCTCTCCTCGCAGCACCCCCAAGCGTTGTCTTGGCCCATTAGGTGTCTTCTGGTCCATAAAAAATCTTCATAAAGTTTCGCTGCATTTGGACTTCGTTTGGTATTGATTTTATGTGATGTAAAAAACATGCAAAAAAGCAACTGGCACTTAGCACTATGTCATTAGGTTAGTATCAAAAAATGATATAAAATGACTATAAACTGATTATAAAACATCCAAGATTGATAATACAACAGCATGGAACAATAAAAAATTATTTATACGTTGTAGACGTATCAGCATCCCCAAGCTTAACTCCTACTCGTCCTCAAGTAGGTAAGTGATAAAAACAGAATTTTTGATGTGAAATGCTGCCTATCATGTCATATCATATTCTTTTCTTTATAGCATGGACATTTGGACTTTATTTTGTTCAAAGCAATAGTCTAGTTTTGACATGATAACTTAAATACTCAAGCATATCAACGAGCAACCATGTCTTTCAAAATATCAAAGCTAAAATAAGCTATCCCTGGACCATCATGCTCAATCATTGATCCATTCATGAAACACACTCGCATATTAACTACACCCAATGCTCAAGTACGATCACAGTGCCTCCTAGTTGGTTCTTTTGTAAGAGAAGATGGAGACTCAAATTCAGAATAAAAGTTGCATAAAGTAAAAGAAAGGCCCTTCGTAGAGGGAAGTAGGGATTTGTAGAGGTGCCAGAGCTTAAAGCGAAAAACTTAGAGATAAAAACATTTTGGGAGGTGTGTCCTTCCCACCAACGAAAATGACTTAGAGTTCCCAACACTTTCCATGCTAGATATATCATAGGCGGTTCCCAAACAGAAATTAAAGTTTATTCCTTTTCAACCATACTTTCACTTTCCATGGCTAGCCGTATCCACGGTTGCCCTCCATACCAACACTTTCCTAGGAATTTATTATTTGACAACATAAAGTAAATTTATTTTTCATTTCGGGACTGGGCATCCCTAATACCTTTGCCTTACTCTCGTGAAATGACAAGTGAATAAACACTCATCATGAGAATAACACATCTAACATGGAAAATATTTGCCACCCCTCACCGCCCCCGCGAGCGAAACGAACACATAAAAGAGAAGTTTATTTTGAAAATTAGAGATGGCACATACAAATTTTCTTAGAACGGCAAAAGAATACCGCATATAGGTATATATAGTGGATTCATGTGGCAAAACTGCTTTAAAGGTTTTAGAATGCACAAGTAGTAATCATACTTAGTGCAAAATGAAGGCAGCAAAAGATTGGGAAGCGACCAAACAAGAAACGAATAATCTCATAAGCGAGCATTAAGCATAATTAACACTGAATAATGCACCACAAGTAGGATATAATTTCATTGCATAATTTTTGACTTTCATGCTTGCATAGGGAATCACAAACCTTAACACTGATATTCTTACTAAAGCATAATTACTCATCAACATAACTCACATATCACATCATCATATCTCAAAACTATTACTAAGAATCAAGTTTATTTTGTCCAGTGATCTTCATGAAAGTTTTTAGTATATCCATCTTGGATGTCTATCAATTTGGGACTAATTTTCATATGTTGCTTTTGACAAGCTCAAACAAATATAAGTGAAGATCATGAGCATAATTTTTCTTCCTCTCAAATTAATTTAAGTGAAGCAAGAGAGAATTTCTTGAAAATTTTACTAACTCTCAAATAAATCTAAGTGAAGCAAGAGAGCATTTCTTCAAAAATACTAAAGCACACCATGCTCAAAAAGATATAAGTGAAGCACCAGAGCAAGTCCATAGCTCATAAAAATTTAAGTGAAGCATAGAGAGCAATTATAACAAGTCATGACATAATTTTGGCTCACTCAAATAGGTGTATACAACAAGGAATCAAGAATTAAAACACAAAATAAAGCAAGCAAAGACTCATATCATACAAGACGTTCCAAGCAAAACACATAGTATGTGATGAATAAAAATATAGCTTCGAATAAAATACCGATGGTCGTTAGAAGAAAGAGGGGATGCCACTCGGGGGCATCCCCAAGCTTAGTTGCTTGCTCTCTTTTGGATAATAGCTTGGGATGCTGGGGCATCCCCAAGCTTAGACTCTTCTTACTCCTTATTCCTTCATCCATCGTAAGATAACCCAAAACTTGAAAACTTCAATCACACAAAACTCAACAAAAGCCTTCGTGAGATCCGTTAGTATAAGAAAACAAATCACTACTATAAGTGTTGTAGTAAACCAATTCATATTTTGTTCTTGAATTATATCTATTGTATTCCAACTTTTCTATGGCAAAAACTCATCAAAGAAAACCATAGAGCCATCAAAACAAGCACACAACGCAAAGAAAACAGAATTTGTCGAAAATAGAACAGTCTGAAGCAATCTGGATGTTTCGAATACTTATATAACTCCAAAAACTCTGAAAACTTAGGACATCATGGGGAATTTTTATATTGATCTACTCCAAAAGAAATGGGTATTTTATCGCTCTCTGGTTAAAAATGAAAATTAGTTTCGCGAGCGCAAAAGTTTCTGTTTTTCAGCAAGATCAAACAACTATCACCCAAGAAGATCCTAAAGGCTTTACTTGGCACAAACACTAATTAAAACATAAAAAACACAATCATAATAGTAGAATAATTGTGCTAACACTCAAAAACAGGAAGCAAAAATAAAAAAATAAATTTTATTCATTGAGTTGCCTCCCAACAAGCGCTATAGTTTTACGCACTTAGCTAGGCATAAACCAAGGATCTAAGTTTTGTCATCTTTGTTTCGAGATCCATAAGATGCCCTCATGATTGATTCATATGGTGGCCTAATTCTTGTTCTGGGTAAGGAAATTGGAACTCAATATTGCCTTCTTTCATATCAATCACGACACCGATGGTGCGTAAAAACGGTCTACCAGGAATAATTGGACAAGACGGATTACAGTCAATATCAAGAACAATAAAATCTACGCGCACATAATTCCTATTTGCAAGAATAAGAACATCATTAATTCTTCCAATAGGCTTTTTAATAGTAGAATCCGCCAAGTGCAAATTCAAAGAACATGATTCAATATCAGTAAGACCAAGCACATCACATAAATATTTCAGAATTGTAGAAACACTAGCACCCAAGTCACACAAAGCAAAACACTCATAATTTTTAATCTTGAATTTGATAGTAGGTTCCCATTCATCATGCAATTTTCTAGGAATTGAGACTTCTAATTCTAACTTTTCTTCTAAAGCTTTCATCATAGCATCAACACTATGTTTAGTAAAAGCTTTATTTTGTTCATAAGCATGGGGTGAATTTATCATGGATTGCAAAAAAGAAATACAATCAATCAAAGAGCAACTATCATAATTAAAGTCTTTGTAATCCAAAAGAGTGGACACATCACTAGCTAAAGTTTTGACCTCTTCAAACCCACTTTTCTCAATTTTCTCAACAAGATTTTCACCCTCCGAAATATTGGGACGCCTTCTAACTAAAGTTGTAGCGACCCGACCTCAGACAGTCAAGTCTCTGTGCTTAAGTGTCATCCCTGGATCGGTATGCTGACACACACAGTACTCGAGGATTTATAACAGAGGTAAATCACATGTAAAAAGTAACGTAAATACTATTACCTCAATCCAAAATAGCGGAAGTAACAAGGTTGTGGATTCCCATCAACACCAACGGCAAAGTTGAGTGTAGAAATCTTAACCCTGACGTATCACTTACTCGTCGTAAGAAATCCTGCAACATGAGACGTTGCAGTCACAAAGGGTCAGTACATTGAATGTACTGGCAAATTCACACCATAGAGAATGATGAACAATGGCTATCACTACATGCATATATGGCTGGTGGAAAAGGTCTATGGTTATATGTTTTTGCGAAAAGCCAATTTTTCCCTACTGCAAAGGAATAAATTTTTATTTAACTATCATGGTGGTTGTTGAACATTGAGAATGGTTGACAGCATTCTCAATCCCAATTAAGTAACATCATTAAACCCAACAAAATTAATTTAAAGTAACATGATGAGATTCACATGATAATCCAAGTACTAGATACTCAAGATGTCCATAACCGGGGACACGGCTAACCATGATTAGTTTATACACTCTGCAGAGGTTTGCGCACTTTTCCCTACAAGACTCGATCTCCTCCGTTGGATTTCTCGCACTACAAGGTGTTTGAGAAACGGATGACCGAGACATAGTCTTTCAGAAGCGTTTGCACCTTACGATGGGTAGACCGTACCACCTACAACCCCTACATCTGCTAGTCTACCACTGTAAGAGTTCACACGACTTAATCAACTATGCTAGAGCCCATAATAGCTTGTGGCTGCACACGGAAGTTTCTAGTATGAATAATCTCATGATCCCTTTGAGCCTGGGTGGCGGTCCATAAAAAAACAGGCAATCCTGGTCTACCCAGGTGCCTAGACAGGCAATCTTGGAATAACTAGGTACCTCAATTCACCCAGATGTGTGTTTAAGTTGCCACCTTAAGTAAACCATTAATTAACAATCTCACATCGGTCATGGATACTCTCAAAACCCAATCCACGTCTACGAGCATAGCATGGCACTATAAGCATAACGTAATAGTAACTCCCAAGGGTTTGATAACAAACAGGTATAGGTACTACCTCAACTACTTCCCATCCCACAATTTAATTAGATCCTAATCATGCAATGTTTGAGGATTGATCTAATGCAATAAAAATGGGTATGAAAGGGGGTATGATCAAAGTGTGAACTTGCCTGCAATGTTGATGAAGATGATTCGCACTCAAAACTCTTGATAGCTCTACTCGTCACACTCCAGTCAATCTATCGTAAGTAAGCAATAGTAACCACACATAAGCAATCACTCAAAAGATCAGAAAGATCGAGGAAGACAATTCGGAAAACATCAAAACCAAGCAATTAACTCTTGCAACATAAAACAATTTCTAACAGTACCAAAATTATATGAATCAACTCAAACGGAGCTACGAAACTCAAGTTATGATCAAACGAAGTTTGAATTCACATCTGATCTAATTCAAATTTTAAACTTTTCAAAAACATGTTTGAGTTGGATTACTGGATAGAGGAGATCATAACGAAGAAGTGGGCGTTGGTTTCGTTGGATTTGGACAAACGAGTAAAAAGTTATGGCTATTTGAAAAATCAGGGCCAAGCTGTTTTACGGAAAAAATAGCTACGGCTAGGGTCTAATGTATAAATACGTAAACTAATTGATAATCTAATTATTTTATCATATTATTCTAAAAATAATAAACTACGAAGGTATAAGAAGGAAAAAGAACAAAGAAAGATACCTTTATAAGGCAGAGAAAAGACAACTTTGGAGAGAGGAGACAACTTCCAGAAGTCGCGCCGGAGAGGAGAAAAATATTTTTGTTAAATGAATCTAGTCAAACCAAAATATTGATTTAACCCGAATCGGATGATTTTTTGGAGGCTCTATGGGTCTATATTTATTGGTGGAAAAGAGGTTTAGGGGTCAAAGGCTAGGCAATGTGGGACTAAACGTAGACGAAAATATACGAAACAGAGAAGAAAAGAGGCGGATGGGCCTAAAGGCCTTCGGCCGGCCGCACGCGCATGCTGCGGCTGCGTTTTTTTTTAAAAAAAATCGGCCTAAGAGAAAAAAAAATGAAAAGGCTGGCTGGGCCTAGCCCATATAGGTTAAAGAAAAAAATAGGGCGCCCGCTGGTACTATGATGCGCACGTGAGCGACAGTTAGTTTCAGGCGTGCGCGCAGTTTTTTGTTTTTTAACAGAATGCGATAAACTGAAAAACGAAAATAAAAATAAAACTTTATATAGGCATATTATATATCAAAATTTTCATAAAAAGATTTTCTACAAGCTGAACATTTTTATAATGCCAAATAAAATCCATACAAATTTAGATAATTCAAGGAGTGCTACTGGTCTAATAAAATCCAACAAAAATCATTTTAAAAATATCAAAATTATTTCAAATTTATTTCTCCGCAATTTTCTGTTGTAGGGAATCATGTTACCCTAATTTCCATATATTTTATTTTTGGAGAAAAATAATTTGAATAAAACTCAAATAACTCCAAATTGAAAATAAATTCAAAAGAACTTTGAATTTAATTCTTTGAAACTCCCAACTCATATTTCATATAATTTGAAGAAGTCATTTTATCTTCTCTCATGAAAATCATTGAGCTGCATGAAGTTTATGAATTGAAATATTTCCAAATGAAATTCAATTATTTTCAAATACCCTTTCATTTAATTTAAATGGAAGAAGTCATATCATCTTCGCTCGAGGGTTTTGTATTTGAAAAGAATTTGAATTCATGGAGATCAGAAAGCAAATATGAAAGTTTGGGAAAGTCCTTTTATTCCCTCTCATTTAACTTTCAAAAAGTTTCGAATTAACTCACTTTCAGTCAATCAATCAAACAATCAATCAAATCTATCTATTTAATATAACATTCCAAAATTAGAATTTTGGGATGTTACAAAAGTTGACTCTTCTCCAGTCACTTTTTCATCAATATTAACATTACTAAACAAGGAATCAATAGAAGAAACACCAACCATTGTAAGATCTT